>NC_133618.1:283880028-284180028 GCF_048593235.1 Sminthopsis crassicaudata
AAAGAAAACAATAGAGCAACACTACTATTGATATAATTATTGGTGTTTGCTGCTACCAGAAGAAACCATTCTTCAATTTCTTGCAACGTTTTAGTCTTCTGGTTACATTTGTGGTAAAAAAAAATAGTGATATAGAAGTATTTTTTTTCCATTATTAATGTATCAACTTGCTGTAATAAAATGAAGCCAGTTATGAATCGGGAGTGAGAGAAGTAGACATTCCAAGTCTTTCACTGGTGCTCAACAAATAATAAAAGAAAAGGGGAAAAAAACAACAAAAAACCTAATTTACATGTGATACAGTTTCTCTGGAGAAGTTTTAGAAAGACAAGAACAAGAATTAAATAAAACAGTAGGATTACAGATCTAAAGCTGGAAAGTTAAAAGAGATCTCAGAGGTTATATAACCCAACCTCCTCACTTTAGATAGGAGAAAACTAAGACTTTAGAGAGTACAAATGAGAAGGTAAAGAGATATTTTTAATATTCTATGTTGGAAAAAATTTCCATTCTAGTAATTTTTCAGATCCATTCAAATGCCCAAAGTAAATGTCTGCTTCTTTTTTTTTTTTTTTTTAATGAAGCTTTTTTTATTTTCAAACCATATGTAAGGATCATTTTTTCAACATTTACTCTTGCAAAACCTTGCGGCCCAATTTTATTCTCTACCCTCTACTCCCTCCCCTAGATAGCAAGTAATCCAATATGTGTTAAACATGGTAAAAATGTATGTAAATCAAATATAGGCACACATAGTTCTACAATTAGCATGCTGAACAAGAAAAATCTGATCAAAAAGAAAGAAAAATCAGAAAGAAAATAAAATGCAAGCAAACAACAACAAAATAAGTGAAAATGCTATGTTTTGATTAACACTCAGTTCCCATGATCATCTCTTTGGGTGTAGATGCCTCTCTTCATCACAAGATCATTGGAATGGCATCAAGTATTTCAATGTTGAGAAGAGCCGATGGATCATCATATAGTCTTGTTTTTGCCATGTACAATGATCTCCTGGTTCTGCTCATTTCACTTAGCATCAGTTCATGGAAGTCTCTCCAGGCCTTTCTGAAATCATCCTGCTGGTTGTTTCTTACAGAACAAAAACATTCATATTCCATAACTGATTCAGCCATTCTCTAATTGATGAGCATCCACTCAGTTTCCAGTTTCTTGCCACTACAAAGAGGGCTGCCACAAATATTCTTGCCCTTTCCCTCCTTTAAGATCTCTTTGGGATATAAGCCCAGTAGTAATACTGCTAGATCAAAGGTTTTGCACAATTTGATAACTTTTAGAGCATATCTGCAAATTGCTCTCCAAAATCCATTCACAATGTATATTGTTTGATATAGGAAGATAAATCATTTGACATTATTATTACTATTTCTTTTTTTATTAAATCCTGAAATCAAAAAGCATTTATTAAATGTTTATTGCATTGTTATAAGCACTGAGAATATAAAGGTTAAATAACAATAACAATAAACAACAACAAAAAGAAAATACTCTTCCTGTCCTCTGTGTGCTCACATTAAAAAAGTCACCCACAAAAGTCCCCTGTGGACTTTATTTCCTATATGATTTTTAGTTTTAATAGGCCACTGTTGTTTTGGGCTCTCTACCCAGTGCTGAAAAGAGATAGTAAGAGGGAAAAAAAGAGGAATCTTATTTGGATGTGGGGGAAAATTTTACTAGTTATGTTTATTTGTGCCTCAATTTATCTTTAACATCTTGCCTTGAAACCTTTACCCTATATTAAGAAATTAAAATCCAGAATTAAAATGCAGTTGTCAGACTCTAGACATGGTCTGCTTTTAATTTATTGTCTTGGCAGAAGACTTGAAATAAAGCAATTTCTTCATGATGTTCTTTTCCTGACTTCTTGATTCAGAAATATTTTGCAGAGGTAAGACCAGGGAATAGACTTGGCTGCATTTGGAATGACAGTCAATTTCTGAGGTCCTTCCTCTTGTTAAAAAAATGGTAGTAGCTAAAAATGAATAAATCCCCTTAGATTTGGATTACCTCTGAAATATGCCCTCCACCTTAATTAAAGGATGAAATAGACATTCAGCACAGAGGAGTTTTTCTTGCCCTGTCTTTTGCTCCTTACCTCTGTAAGAGGATGTGTTTTTCTGATACCATTATTGGCAGAACGCCACATTGCACCTGCTGCTCCACCTGCCTCTTATTGGCGTGCGGTATTTAAAAACGTTATGCAATTAAAATAAATGAGTTTAAAGGGCTAAATTCGCATTTCACCTCCTGGGATACTGTTGTTCATCCTTAAAAGCCCCTGATGATGGTTTGGGAAGCTCTGTTGCTGACCTGGCTCTGTGGTATTTAATTCATCTCGTTTGAAGGACTTAAGTATAGTGAATCCCCTCATAAATACTATAAATGGTAAGGCAATTTAAAGAGAAACATTTTGTGCCCCAAGAATCAGGTTGTCTTTAGAGAGAAGGTACAGTAGGAAATATAATGGTACACAATGTCCCACTGTTAGTGGGTAAAGAAACAAATAACCCTGCTTCTCTCCTCATTCCCATTTTTGTTCCTAAATGAATATTAACCACTACATGGCACTATATTTACAAAAATTATATGTTTGATAGTGAGCATAATTCTGTTACAGAGAAGTGTGAAATTAAAGGAATGTCTTTTACGGACTCCTGAATACCATTATTTGCTGATCTGTATTTTAATCAAAGCATGCTAGTTACTAATTCTCTTATATGTAACTTTTCATTAGACTTTAGGCAAAGTATTTTGTAAATGTGGACACTTCCTTTATATTCTTTCCTTTTAGATTTCTAGAATTTTTTAAATTTTTAAATCATAGCATCTGACAAAGATGGTACTGGAAAAAGATGCAGTTTCTCTCTCAAGAATCATGTAAGGGAGACCAAAGATGCAAGGCAAGGCAAGGGGAGTCAAAGTGAATCCAAGGAAAGGAGATGCAAGGAGAAGAAAGCATTTGAGAGAGAAAGAGTATATAGGAGATTAAAATAGAAGGGAGGAGAGAAGAAAAGAGGAAAGATAATTATAATTATGAACTTTGGATTTGAGCAACTCCTGATGGATCTTCCTTCTTTCCTTTTTAAAGCAGAAAAGAACTATAAAAAAAAGTTTCAAAGAAGAATTTCCCATCATCAATTTGCCCATTCAGAAGACTGCACTGCCCAGACCCAGTACCTAATTCAAGACTGCTTCAGAAGGTGAAAGTCCTGAATTTAATCGCTCCATCTCAGCAGTGGGTTTATGGAAAGGAGCTGAGCTTGACTTTAGGTATGGTAACACAAACTTTGAAAAAAAAGCATTGTTATATGCCCATTAAAACAGTTTATACTTGAAACATGCAAAGAAACTGATTCACTTCCATCTGAATTGGCTTATGAAGGTTCTGAAGATCAACTGGCAGAATAAGATAAAGCACACTGAGGTCTTTTCTGGACCTAAACTGCCAAACATTCAAAATCTACTGCAAAGAGTAACTCTACACTTGCCTGAAAGATTATTTTATGAAAAACTTAGACAAGGCAAGTACTCACATGATGAGTCTATCAGGGTCTCTCTGAACAATTTTGGAATTGATTTGTGACAACAATCACCATCAACAAAAGTATGATACGGTACTGACAGCAACTTTCAATTATTCAGATATCTTTTTCAATTCTCTCAAGGTCAAAAATCAGAAAAAGAAAAATTTTACTGCTTTTGATGGTAGTTTTATCCTTCAAGAACTTCATAAACATAAGGTTAAAACATGTTATGAATCTCTCCTTTATAGGTGGGAAGTGGTTATGAGGCTAGAAAAGTTGGGGACCCTGGAGGAAGTGGACATTTTCTCCTGAATTTGTTAGGCAAAGAGAAAGGAAATTCAAAGATAGTCTTACGTGTACCCTAGATTATAGGAAACAAGTTTTAAAAGGTTAATAGGTTAGATAAGTAAGCTTTATTGGACTTAAATTCTGTTAAGGATGCATGCCCATTCTGAAGGACTAGGTGATACTTAAGAATTAAATTCTTAATATAAGTCTGAAAACACTTCCATTAAGAGGAAAAATGAGGGTTGCCTAAAGAGGTCAACAAGGATGTATTGACAACACAGAAACTAAATTAGATTAAAAAGAAAAAAAAAATGTACTGAGGTTGGAAGCAATGATAGATAAATGAATATGAATAGTAGAGTATAGCATGTTTCTACAAGCTGTAGGAATTCTATCAGAATAAATAGAGGGAGACTAATGTCAACATAAAGGACTTTTTAAGAAGCTATAGTTTCAAAAAATTAAAATTAAAATAAGAGATAAGACGGAATAAGATGATAACTAACAACAAAAAGAAGGAAGTTTTTCAATGACTTATTTTGTTTTTATTTGCTTTGCTAAAGATAATGATATTTGTACTGAAAAGAATAAAGCATGTTTAACAAGCAATTTATACCCAAGATAAGCAAAAAAGTAGCAAGAAAGCACTTTTCTATAATGTATTCAAATGTCCTGGCTCCATTGAATTATATTCTTGGATGTGAACAGAACATATTGTTATGCCATTGCCAGT
This sequence comes from Sminthopsis crassicaudata, assembly GCF_048593235.1. Classification (NCBI taxonomy): domain Eukaryota; kingdom Metazoa; phylum Chordata; class Mammalia; order Dasyuromorphia; family Dasyuridae; genus Sminthopsis; species Sminthopsis crassicaudata. The sequence continues at coordinate 283,884,595 of NC_133618.1, forward strand.
CATAATTAAAATATAATGGAAAATGAGAGAAGTGCCACAAGATTGGGAAAGGGAAACTTGCATCAATTTAAAAAATAAAAAAAAAAAAACATGGAAAAACAGAATTTGGAAAGCCATTGGGCTTGGCTTGGATTCCTATGAAAATGCAAAAATGACTAATTCAAGAAATGATTAATGAACATTCATGAAAGGAAACAGTGATTATGAAGAGATATGAGCTCATCAAAAGCAGGTCATTCCAGACTCGCTTTGATTCATTCTTCCCAGTTTTTTAAATGTAATAGAGGGATAAGGTCCAGAGACCACCATAACTGCAGTTCAATTGTAAAAGGATTGCAAAAGGGAAAAAGGCACAGAGACTAGCCTCTTGCTTTCAACCATCCCATCCAAGACCATAAACTCCATTTGGATGATTGAGATAAAAGATATTGAAGGAAATGTGACCAAATTTATCATTGAAGTTTACTAATTGGCCACATAAAGGTGTCAAAGCTCAATACTTTTAAAGATCCTCCATTATGGTATGTCTTGTACTGAGGACTGGAGTAACCATAACCACAGAGATTCTGGAACCAAAAGAAGTTCAAAATATAAACAGCAATAAAAACAAAACAAAAAACCAGGAGGGGAAGAATTATATGTATTAATTTATTATTTGTTTTTGTTTTTAACCAACCATCTCTACTAGAGTCACTGAAGACATAAGCAAAGAAAATTTACAAATTTTATATTAAAATAAAGAGATATGAGGGAATAAGAAAATCTCCAGATAAAATTTCAGAAGAATAAAATAAATTCTCAAATAGTTACAAATAGAAACCTAGGAGAATAAGTCTGCCACAAAGTTTCAAATAATGGATTAAAGAAAAAAAGAAAGAAGTTTAGAGGTAATGAGATTAGAGTTTTGATAAAAAGTTTGAGATAATAATAAAAAAATTGGTTACACATTAACATGCCCAAGTGGTATAAATTCTGAAAAATACAAAAAGATAGACAAAACCAAAAATGTAATGCATCAATATGAAATATTAAAATAATGAAGCAATCTTCTAAATCTAAAGCAATCTGAAAAAATAAACAACTGACATAAATAGTGATGAAATGATAGTTTAAGATTTCCTAAAAAGTATGAATAAAAACTATGAATTCCCGAAAAACTGTCCAGAATTACTGAAGTTAGATGGACAGGATACATAGATTGCTACTGAAAGAAAAGTTAAAATTAACACATGTAAAGATGTGAATTGCAGATCCCAGAATATCTAGTTCAAAGAAAAATATTATAAAAATTCAGGAAAAAAGTGATCAGGTACCAAGTAAGAACAATCAAGCTTATATAAGATTATTTAGCAAATATAAGAAATAAAAGTATAAAACATGATATTCAAGGAGTAATATAAAAAAGACCAATAAGGAAATATTATTTAGTCTTCAATGCTAAACTAATAACAGGATAAAAGAATTGGTAAAAAAAGAACTAGAGATCATTATTGATCACAAAGTTGAAAACTTTGATTATATCAAATTGAAAAGTTTTTGTACAAACAAGACTAATGAAGATAAGATTAGAAGGGAAACAATAAACTGGAAAAACATTTTTACAGTCAAAGGTTCAGATAAAGGCCTCATTTCCAAAATATATAGAGAATTGACTCTAATTTATCAGAAATCAAGCCAATCTCCAGTTGATAAATGGTCAAAGGATATTAACAGACAATTCTCAGATGAAGAAATTGAAACTATTTCTAGTTATATGAGAAGATGCTCCAAGTCATTATTAATTAGAGAAATGAAAATTAAGACAACTCTGAGATACCACTATATACCTGTCAGATTGGCTAGAATGACAGGGAAAAGTAATGCAGAATGTTGGAGGGGATGTGGGAAAACAGGGACACTGATATATTGTTGATGGAATTGTGAATACATCCAGCCATTCTGGAGAGCAATTTGGAACTATGCTCAAAAAGTTATCAAACTGTGCATACCCTTTGATCCAGCAGTGTTATTACTGGGCTTATGTCCCAAAGATATCTTAAAGAAGGGAAAGGAACCTGTATGTGCAAGAATGTTTGTGGCAGCCCTCTTTGTGGTGGCCAGAAACTGGAAACTATGTGGATGCCCATCAATTGGAGATTGGCTGAATAAATTGTGATATATGAATATTATGAAATATTATTTTTCTATAAGAAATGACCAACAGGATGATTTCACAAAGGCCTGGAGACATTACATGATCTGATGCTGAGTGAAATAAGCAGGAGCAGGAGATCAATGTATACTTTAAAAACAATACTATATGATGATCAATTCTGAAGGATGTGACCATTTTCAATGATGAGATGAACCAAATCAGTTCCAATAGAGCAGTAATGAACTGAACCAGCTACACCCAGCAAAAGAACTCCAGGAGATGATTATGAACCACTACATAGAATTCTCAATCCCTCTAATTTTGTCCGCCTGCATTTTGGATTTCCTTCACAGGCTAATTGTACACTATTTCAAAGTCCAATTCTTTTTGTACAGCAAAACAACTGTTTGGACATGTATACATTTATTGTATTTAATTTATACTCTAACATATTTAACATGTATTGGTCAACATACCATCTGGGTGGGGGAGGAGGGGAAAATTAGAACAAAAGGTTTGGCAATTATCAATGTTGTAAAATTACCCATGCATATATCTGGTAAATAAAAACTATTAAATAATAATAATAAAAAAGAATTGCTAATATCTACGCCTTCAGAGGCAGCAAGGTCATATATGGAATAGAGCAGTAGGCCTGGAATCAGGAAGTTTGTCTTTTCTAATCTTAAATCCAATATTAACTTTGTGTCCTTGAACATGTCATTTAATGCTTTTGTATCAGTTTCCTTATTTGTAAAAATGAACTGGAGAAGAAAATGTCAAACTACTTCAATATCTTCATTGAGAAAACTCCAAAAAAGAGTTGGACAACTGAAAAATGACTGAACAGAAACAATTAAAAAAGCTTTCTTGAGAAGAAGACTATAATTAGGTTTAGAATTTGATAATTATCAGAAGAAATGAAAAATAAGGCATGATGACTATGTTAAAGAAACATGAAAAGGAACCATTGTTTAGAATAATTTGGAACTATGACCAAATGGTTATAAAACTTTGCATACCTTTTGACTCAGCAATGCTACTACCAGGTCTGTATCCCAAAAAAGATAAAAAGCAAAATGACAAAAAAAAAAAGGATATCTATATCCAAAATATTTATAGCTTATAGCAGCTCTTTTGTGTGGATGAAGAATTAGGAATTGAAGGGATGCCCATGAACTGGGAACTGAACAACTTGTGGTATGTAATTATGATTGAAAACTATTGTACTATAAGAAAGAGTGAGCAAAATACTCTCAGAAAAACTTGGAAAAACTTCCAGGATCTGATGCAAAATGAAATGTCTGCAAAGTAACAGAATATTGTAAGATGATCAGCTGTGAATGAATTAACTATTCTCAGCAATATAAGTATGCAAGAATTCTCATAGACTTATGAAAAATGTTATCCAATCCCAAGGAACTGATAGTGTTTGAATAAAGATTCATCCAAGACATGAGATGGAAAATACCATTCACATCCAGAGAGAAAACTGAAAACTGAATTTGGATTGAAGTATAGCATTTTCTGCAAATTCTGAGATACCACTATACACCTCTAAGACTGGCTAAGATGAATGGATAGAAAAGATAATGATGAATATTGGAGGGAATGTGGAAAAACTGAGACACTAATATATTGTTGGAGGAACTGTGAACAGATCCAACCATTCTGAAGAGTAATTTGGAACTATGCTCAAAAAATTATCAAATTGAGCATACCTTTTGATCCAGCAGTGTTTCTATTGAGTTTATATCTTAAAGAGATCTTAAAGGAGGGAAAAGGACCCGCATGTGCAAAAATGTTTATGGCAGCCCTTTTTGTAGTGGCAGGAAACTGGAAACTGAGTGAATAACCATCATTTCAAGAATGGCTGAATAAGTTATGGCATATTAATATTATTGTTCTATAAATAACAATAAGCAGGATGATTTTAGAGCAGTCTGGAATGACTTTCATGACCTGATACTACGTGAAATGAGCAGAAGCAGAAGATCATTGTACATGGCAACAACAATATTATACGACAATCAATTCTGATGTACATGACTCTTTCCAACAATGAGATGATTAAGGCCAATCTCAATGATATTGTGATGAAGAAAGCCATCTATACCCAGAGAGATGACTATGGGAACTGAATGTGGATCATAACATAACATTTGCACTCTTTTTGTTGTTGTTCATTTGCATTTTGTTTTCTTATTCATTTTATTTCCTTTTTGATCTGATCTTTCTTGTGCAGCAAGATAATTGTACATATATATATATATATATATATATATATATATATATATATATAGGATTTAACATACGTTATAATGTGTATAATATATATTGGATTAATTGCCATCTAGGCGGGGGGAGTGGGAGAAAGGAGGGGAAAATTTGGAACACAAGGCTATGCAAAGATCAATGTTGAATAATTATTTGTTCATATGTTTAGAAAATAAAAAGCTTTAATAAAAGTATAGTATTTTTGATTTTTGTTTGTTTTTTTCTTTATTGTTTTTTTTTTCTTTTATGTTAGTCTGATTTTTCTTCCACAATATGAAAATATATTTAAAAGGATTGTACATGTATAACCTATAAAATTCAACTGGACAAGTACAAAAAGAAGTTTAAAAACTAAATGAAGAAAATAACACTAAAATTCAGAATTGAACAAATGGAAATGAATTAACTCATGACAACAAGAAACAGTCAAGCAAAACTAAAAAAAATGAAAAAAAATAGAAAAAAATGTAAAATACCTACTGGGGAAAACAACCGACCTGGAAAATAGATCTAGAAGAGACAATCTAAGGATTATTGGACTCCCTGAAATACATGATGAAAAAAAGAGCTTAGACACTATCTTTTATTAGAAAGCTATCCTTGGCAATAAGAGAAGAATAAGAGATTAAAGTGTTATGGGCCAGAACTTGAAACAAAATACTAAGTGGAATTGAGGAAATAATGGTTAAATCTAGTTTAGCACTGATTTAATCCTTCAACAAATAATGGTTTTCTAGTGATATAATGATTGGCATATACTCAGTGTGGAACATAAAAGGAAGAGCTCTCAGGGCCAGAAAGGATAAGCGCACTAGAAGCTCTCAGAGGCTGAAACAGATTCATTTTATCTTCCACCTTTGTTGTGGCTGGAGGCTGAAGTACTTTGGGAGTAGAGGAAATTCAGAAGCCAGAGAAGGAAGTCAGGTGGAACTAAGGAAGACAGAGAAGTGGTGGCAGGCTCTCCTGTGGAGAACAATGAAACCAAGATCCGAAAGACCTCCAGACAAACTAGCCAAGCCCCAAGTGAAGGAGACAAGACTTTGAAGGAGACAATAAAGGATCTTGGCTGCATTTGGGGTGACTCCTGAACTGAAACTAAGGCTGCCTCCAGAAACCCCAAGGAAATCCCAACAAAAAAAGATTACATATTAGAGAAGAATATTACATTAAAAGAATTAGATTAGGTAATGAGGAAACCAAATTATACTCTTTGCAAATGAAATGATGGTATACTTAGAAAACCCCATAGAATTAACTAAAAAGCTATTAGAAATAATCTACAACTTCAAAGTTGCAGGATACAATATAAATCTACATTAATCATTAGCATTTTTATACATCACTAAAAAAATCTAACAGCAAGAGATACAAAGAGAAATTTCATTTAAAATAATTGTCAATAATATAAAATATTTGGGAATCTATCTGCTAAGGAAAAGTCTATTTGAGCAAAACTACAAAACACTTTCCACACAAATAATGTCAGATCTAAACAATTGGAAAAATATTAAGTGCACTTGGATAGGTCAAGGGAATATAATAAAGATGACAATACTCCCTAAACTACTTTATTTATTTAGTGATATATCAATCAAACTCCCAAGAAACTATTTTGCTGAACTAGAAAAAATAACAACAAAATTCATCTGGAAGAACAAAAGGTCAAGAATTTCAAAGGAATTGACGAAGAGAAAAGCAAATGAAGATGACCTAGCCATACCAGATCTAAAACTAGATTACAAAGCAGTATTCATCAAAAACATTTTGTACTGTCTAAGAAATAGACTAGTTGATCAGTTGAATAGGTTAGGCTCACAGAACAAAATAGCCAATGTCTATAACAGTCTAATTCAGTATTTGACAAAAATCTGCTGGGAAAATTGGAAACCAGTATGGCAGGAAGTAGGCATAGATTCACACCTAGCATCATATACCAAGATAAGGTCAAAATGGGTTCATGATCTAGACATAAAGAATGATATTATAAACAAATTAGAAGAACCTAGGATAGTTTACCTCTCAGACTTATGGAAGAGGCAGGAATTTTTGACCAAGAAGAACTAGAGATTATTATTGATCATAAAATAGATAATTTTGATTATATTAAGATAAAAACTTTTTATACAAACAAAACTAGTGCAGACAAAATTAGAAGGGGGAATTATATTGGGAAAACATTTTTACATACAAAGGATCTGACAGTGGCCTTATTTCTAAAATATAGAGAGAGTTGACTCAAATTTATAATAGTTCGAGATATTGTCCAATTGATAAATGGTCAAAGAATATGAACAGACAATTTTCAGATGAAGAAATTGAAACTATTTGTAGCCACATGATAAGGTGCTCCAAATCACTACTGAGCAAAGAAATGCAAATCAAGACAACTCTGAGATACCACTACACATCTGTCAGATTGGCTAAAATGACAGGAAAAGATAATGACAATTGTTGGAGGGAATGTGGGAAAACTGGGATACTGATACATTGTTGGTGGAACTGTGAACAGATGCAACCATTCTGGAGAGCAGTTTGGAACTATGCTCAAAAAGTTATCAAACTGTACATACACTTTGATCCAGCAGAGTTTCTATTGGGCTTATATCCCAAAGAGATCATAAAGAAGGGAAGGGGACCTACATGTGCAAAAACATTTGTGGCAGCCCCTTTTGTAGTGGCTAGAAACTGAAAACTAAGTGGATGCCCATCAATTGGAGAATGGCTTAATAATTTGTATATGAATGTTATAGAATATTATTATTCTGTAAGAAATGGCCAGCAGGAAGATATCAGAAAGACCTGGGGGGACTTACATGAACTGATGCTAAGTGAAATGAACAGAACAAAGAGATCATTATATACAGCAACAAGAAGACTATGATGATCAATTCTGATGGACATGGCTCTCTTCAACATTGAGATGATTCTGACCAGTTCCACTTGTGCAGTGATGAATAGACCCATCTACACCCAGAGAGAGAACTGTGGGAACAGAGGGGTGAACACACCATAGCATTTTCACTTTCTCTATTGTTATTTGCTTGGATTTTGTTTCTTTTTTCTCAGTTTTTCTTTTTCTTCCTTCTTGATTTGATTTTTCTTGCACAACAAGATGGCTGTGGGAAAATGTATACACATATTGGATCTGGTTTATATTTTAGCGTATTTGGCATGTCATTGGACTGCCTGCCAATTGGGGAAGGGATGGGGGAAAGAAGGGGAAATTTTGTGGCAGGGGGCTATACAGGGGTCAATGTTGGAAAAATTACCTATGCATTGTGAATAAAAAGCTTTAATTAAAAAATTAAATTGAAAAAAAATCACAAAAAACATAGATTATTAATGAAAAAGAGAACTTTCAAACATTTCTAATGAATAGAATATTAGGAATTCTGAAATATAAACAGAATAGTTTAGAGCAACCCAACAAGTTAAATTTAGTTTAGCAATTGGAAGAATCTGCGTGGTGATGATGTAATGGTAAATTTTTATGGAGGGTAAGGGTGAGACATGAGCGAGAAATAAATGTCCTTTTAGAACCTTAATGCCTTCAAAGGAAACTAATAGGGTTATTTAAAGGAAAAGAGGTGTAGCATGGCTCTAAGAGGTGTAGCATGATTGAGTGAGTAGGTATCAGCAGACCCTAATGTCTCTTAAATAGATAGAAGAGTATTGAATACATCCACCCACATATTTGGATATAGATATACACTAGACACATGCATTTACACATTATAAGATGAATTTGAAGAAAGGATTCAAACATATGGACATTAATAATGTAATATTAAGAATGAGAGAAGGAAGGTAGGTGGCAAAATTAATAGTGTCAGGCCTGCAGTTAGGATGAATAGTCTTCCTGAGTTCAAATATGGCCTTAGATACTTATTGTGTAATTCTGGGTTAGTCCTGGTTATCTTAGTTTCCTCATCTGTAAAATGAGGTGGAGAGGAAAATAACAAACTACTCCAGTATTTTTGTCAATAAAACCCCAAATGAGAGGGCCAAAGAATAAAGCATAGAAGCAATATATAATTTTATCAAACAAGATGATAATAGCCAGATAACAGACAAAATCATGCCGGTGCATTATATCTTTAAACATATTCATGTATAACAAAGAGAAAACAAAAAACAACTAAATCAATTGGTTGTGAAGGAAACATATGTTTCCTAGGTCTCCATCAGTTTACAGATGGGGAAACTAAGATTCAGAAATTTTTATTTAGTATAAGGACATATAACTAGTAATGAATATATTAAAAATGAACAAAGGTCTATTGATTCCTAACCTAATATTTTTTCCCATAGATCATGCTACTTTTTTCAAGTGTCAATGAAAAAACCTTTTTGTAAATTATGTAAAATTACATATGATTCATAATGAAGGTCGATATTAGATAAGTGGTGGTAGGATATAGAAAAGGTAAAGAAAGATTTGGTCAATCAGAGAGTTTACATTAATAAGTTCCACTATATGTGAGGCACTGAGCTAAATGGTAAGGATACAGAGATGGGCCAAAAAATATTCTGGCTCTCATGGAGTTCTTGGTTTTACAGGGAATAGAGAGGAGCTGACAAAGATATGGTGCAGATTAGTTTTGTCAAGTTATAAAAATTCAGAATCTAGGTCTGCTGATTTTCAACTTCTTTTATTCATCACTGACTACCTCAAGTTCCACAGTCAAAGAGTATCTATTTTCCCCTCATTTCTGCACACTACACAATGATGATGTGACAGTTGGTTCCATATTTTCCTTTTCTCACATCTTGAATAGCCTATAATTTATATTAAATTTTCTGTATCCACTCCCTGGGGTGTAGAGAAATCTTTCCTATCCTGTCATATTCTTAGTGTACAAGAAAAGTATATGGGATTAGGTCTATAAAAAGCAATAGAAAAAGGGGATTAAATCATTGCATTAGAATATGTCCTACTGATTTAGAGAATAAACTTTGTTCTACTTGTATCTATGACTGTCATTGTCCAAAAATGTGGATCAGAAAGAAGGTATAGATAAGTAATATACATATATCACCTATACCAGTTTCTCACTGAGAGAGTGCCAGTTGTCCACATTTTGCCTCTTTGCTTTTTACACTGGCTGTCTCCTATGCTGGAATCAAATTTCCTTATTAACTCTGCCTCTTTCTTTCCCCATATTCTTTTAAAGGTCAGATCAAGTGTCACTTCCTAGAGTATACCTTTCCTAATAAAAACAGTTATGACTCTTACCCAATCCTAAATGATTTATTAATTTATTTCATATAGTTAATTATTTATTAATATACAGTTATGAGTGTCAGTCAATAGAATGACTGTTGCACCTGAAGTCAGAAAACGTGATAATAATAATCCAAGGTTGTGAAGATTGTAAAGCACTCATTAGAGTGCTTTGCACATAGAAAGCACTTAATAAATGTTTGTTTCGTTTCTTCCTTATTAAATCTATCTGTAACTAATGGAGTTAGAAACCAAGAGCACCAAGTCTTTTCTTGTTGGTATGTTATTTTGATTCTTTGATTGTTCTGGAGTCTTATCAATGTAGGTATTGCCTTCAGTAGAGAAGTCAAAACCCATTCTTATCCTTTCATCCTATACTCATCAATACTAAAGAGGAAGGCCATTCATTGGATCCTCTGACAAGGCCCCTACATTTACTGAGTGGTGCATGTAGACTATTTTTTGCTTGTGCCTCACTTATGACACATGACCAATTTAATTCTTTTCCTCTCATAAAAAATCTTTGGTGACAACCAGCTATTTCTTAATTATTTCTCAGCCTGCACATGCCCACTCCAGACTTCAAAATTGCTTTTTTATTAAAGCATTTTATTTTCAAACATACGTGGATAATTTTTCAATATTAAACCTTGTAAAATCTTGTGTTCTTATTTTTTCATTTTCATTCTCCATGCCTTTCCTTAAAAGCAAGTAATCCAATATATGTTAAAATGGTAAAAATATATGCTAAATCCAATATATGTATACATATTTATACAATTATGTTGCTGCACAAGAAATCAAATAAAAGAGGAAAAAATGAGAAAGAAGATAAAATTCAAGTAAACAACAACAAAAAGAGTGAACATGCTTTTGTGATACACATTCAGTTTCCACAGTCCTCTCTCTGGAGATGACTTTCTTCATTACAAGATCATTGGAACTGGCCTTATTATCATCTTATTATCATCTTATTATTATCATATTATCATCTTATATATTATCATCTTATTGCTGAAAAGAACCACAAGTGTGGATAGTTTTCAACATTCATTTTTGTGAAAGTTTGAGTATCAAATTTCTTGTTTCCCTCACTCCCTCCCCTAGATAGCAAATAATCCAATATATGTTAAATAGGTGTAATTCATATATATATATATATATATATATATATATATATATATATATATATATATATATTCATAAATATATTCTACATAAGAAAAAAATCAGATCAAAAAGGAAAAAAAAATAGAAATAAAAATATTTAAGCAAAGAACAATAAAAAGAGTGAAAATACTATGATGTCATCCATACTCAGTTCCCAAACTCCTCTCTCTAGTTTCAGCTGTCTCTCTCCATGACAAAAAGATTGGAACTGGCCTGAGTCCTCTCATGTTGAGGAGAGCCACATCCATCAGAAATGATCAGAATTGTTGCCATGATGATCTCCTAGTTCTGATCATTAAACTTAATATTAGTCAATGAAAGTGTCTCCAGGTTTCAATGAAATCATCCTTCTGATCATTTCTTATAGAACAGTAATATTATATAACAATCATATACCATGATTTATTCAGCCATACTTCAACTGATGGGCATCAACTCAATTTCCAGTTCCTTGCCACTACAAAAAGGGCTAAGAACAAACATATTTGCATATGTAGGTTCCTTTCCCTCCTTTATTATCTCTGTTATACAAGCCCAGTGGAAACACTAATGGATAAAAGTATATGAACAATATGATAGTTTTTGGGCATAGTTCCAAATTGCTATGCAGAATGGTTGAATCAGATCACAGTTCCACCAAAAATGTAATAGTTTCACAATTTTCCCACATGCCCTTCAACATTCATCATTATCTTTTCCTGTCATCTTAGCCAATCTGAGAGGTGTATAGTGGTACCTCAAAGTTGTCTTAATTTGCATTTCTCTGATCAATAGTGATTTAGAATACCTTTTCATATGACTAAAATTGTCTATTCATATCATTTGACCATTTATTAATTGGTGAATGGCTTGAATTCTTATAAATTTGAAGCAGTTCTCTATAAATGTTAGCAAGGAAGCCTTTATCAGAACCCTTGAATTTATTTTCCAACAGTTTATTGCTTCCCTTTAATCTGGAGTGCATTGATTTTGTTTGCACAAAAGATTTAACAATATAATCTAAATTACCCATTTTGTATTCAATAATGAACTCCATTTCTTCTTTGGCCATAAATTCCTTACTTCTTCATAGATTTGCAAGGTAAACTATCTTTTGTTCTTCTAATTTACTTATAATATTACTTGTTATGTCTAAAGCATGAACCCTTTTTGAACTTATCTTGGTATAGGGTGTTAGGTATGGGTTAATGCCTAGTTTCTGCCATGCTAATTTCCAATTTTCCCAACAGATTTTGTCAAGTAGTAAGTTCTTATCCTCAAAACTGGGGTTGTCAAAGCTAAATTGCTATAATCATTGACTACTTTGTTCTGTGAACAACATATTCCACTGATCAACTAATCTATTTCCTAGTGATTAGTGGTTTATAATACAGTTTTAGGTCTGGCACAGCTAAGCCACCTTCATTTATATTTTTTTTTTCATTAATTCTTTTCGATTACTGACCTTTTGTTCTTCAAGATGAATTTTATTGTTTTTTTTCTAGCTCTGTAAAGTAATTCTTGGGTATTTAATTGATATACTCTGAATTAGTAGATTAATTTATTGTAATTTCTATTATATTAGCTTGGCCTATCCATGAGCACTTGATATTTTCCCAGTAGATTAGATTTGACTTTATTTGTTTAGAAAGTGTTTTGTAATTGTGTTTATATACTTCCTGACTTTCCCTTGGCAGGTAGACACTAAATTTTTATATGATCTATTGTTATTTTTAATGGAATTGATCTTTGTAGCTCTTGCTATTGTACTTTGTTGATAATATACACAACTGCTGATGCTTATGTGAATTTATTTTGTATCCTGCAACTTTGCTAAAGTTGTAAATTGTTTCTATTAGTTTTTTTAGTTGATTCTCCAGGATCTCTAAGTATACCAAGATATCATCTGCAAAGAGTGATACTTTGGTTTCTTCATTGCCTACTCTTTAATTCTTTAATCTCTTTTTCTTCCCTTATTGTCAAAGCTAACATTTCTAATACAGTATGATATAATAATGGTGATAGTGGGAAACCTTGTTTCACCCTGATGTTATTGGGAATGGTTCTTATTTATCACCATTACATCTGATGCTTGTTGATGGTTTTAAATAGATGCTATTGGTCTTTTTAAGGAAAAATCCATTTATTCATTGTAAGGGTCCTTTAAATGGGCAGCCACAGTGCAACAGGAGATTTGAGTGGCCCTGAAGTAATATCTGTGGGCAAGGACTGCCCCTTGGGGGGGATCTTGACCATATCGAGATAATTTCTTAATGGGAGAAAGCTCTCTCACTGATTGGCTGTGTGTGTATGTGACCTCATAGACCCTTTTTAAGCTCACTGCAGGCAGCAAGTGGCTCTTTTTATCCTGGGGTAGCTGAACTGAGTGGATGGATAGCCAAGACAGATAAGGAGCTTGATAGTGAACTTGTGGGTCTTCAGAAGAGGTCTTCACTAGGGAGTTAACAAGTCAGGGCATTATATGAGCAGCTATAATAAAGGCTTTAAGTTTGCATGTGGCTATTCTTGAGCATGCTATCGGTTATTAAACTACAATTCAAGAAATCGTGTCCAGAGATCTCTGAAGTCCTCAGAGGAGGCAAGTTGGTAGAATTAATTGACACTGCAAAGGTCAGTGGCCAGAGATACCTTGACACCCTGGGAATTAGGAGTAACTGGCAATAGTAAATGCAATGAGAGCATGTTACAATTCATGTACTTCTCTCCAGTGTTTTTAATAGGAATGGGTGTTGGATTTGATCAAATGCTTTCTCTGCATCGATTGAAACAATCATGGTATTTTTGTTAATTTGATTATTGATATAGTCAATTATGCTAATAGTTTTCCCCAATATTTAACCATCTCTGCATTCCTGGTATAAATCTTACTTGGTCATGTTGTGTATAATACTGGTAATAATATGATAATATCTCTGCTGATATTTTTATTTAAGATTTTTGCATCAATATTCTTTAAAGTAATTGGTCTATAATTTTCTTTCTCTTTTTATCCTATCTGGTTTGGATATCAGCACCATATCTGTGAAAAGAAAGAATTGGTAGGGCTCCATCTTTCCCTCTTTTCTCAAATAGTTTGCATAGAATTGAAATTAATTGTTCTTTAAAGGTTTTGTAGAATTCACTTGCAAATTCATCTGGCCCTAGAGATTTTTCCCTTAGGGAGATGATTAATAGCATGTTCAACTTCTTTTTCAAAAATAGGGCTAGTTAAGTAATATTTTTTTTCTGTTAATCTTGGCAAACTATATTCTTGTAAATATTCTTCAATTTCACTTAGATTATCAGATTTATTGATGTATAATTGAACAAAATAACTTATGATTATTGCTCTTATTTCCTCTTCATTTGGTGGAAACTTCTCTCTTTTCATTTTTGATACTAACAATTTGCTTTTCTTTTCTCCTTTCCTGAGTTCCTGAGTTCCTGAGAAGCTAGGTAGACTTTGAAATTTAAGTGAACCAAATGATGGGGACGAATAGAAGGACCAACTTAATAAAGTCAGAGTAGTTTAATAACAGGATGTTGACTAGATGATGATACTAGCAGGGCATTATGGTAACCCATGAGAGAATTTACTACTTGTAGTAAGTACATTTAGAAACAGATAACACAGATATAGAATGACATTGTTAATAGAAGTTATCTATTCCTAAAATGTATTACCCTAAGCAAGGTTTATAGTATAGGATGCACAATTGTTTCCACAGCTTGCATTAAAAAAAAAAACAAAAAAAAAAACAACATAGCAAATATCATTTACCATTTTACTCTTCATTTCCTTAGGGGAAAGAGTACAGACTATTTAAAATCTCCTCCTGTGTGTTTATCTGTATGTATTCTGATGAACAGGAGTCGAGGAAAAAAAACACACACATAAAAAAACAAAAAAACAAAATAAAAAAAAACAAAACCTTGAACTGGTATTAGAAAAATGAAGCACAGTTTATACATAAATTATTAGTCTTGGGATTAGAAATAAACATGTTTTCTTAGCTGATTAAAATGAATTAAAGAAACATGCCTTAAAGAGCAAACCTTGAAGTTTTTAAATTTTAAGTTAACCCTTTAAATTCCTGCATATTGATTAAAATAGTGAAACCCTTAAACATTTAGGGGGAAATAAATATTTAACATAAAGTAATTTGTATAAAAACATTTATATTTAAATATTATGCAAGTAGAACATCAAAACCTATTGAATTCAGACCCCAAATTTGTATTAATTCAAACAAAATGCTACATGCTTTTGTACCAGCTGAGACAAAATGCTAAAAAATGTCATGATTTAAACATGACAATTATAAATGTCTATGCTATTTATAAGAACAAATCATTTTCTTTCACCTTTCAAACTATCAAAACACCATTCATTTTTCAACAATGTTTTAACTTAAAGATTCTTGAACTTGGACTTAAAAGACCTGGGTTCAAGTCTAGTGTATCAGGTATTACTAAAGTACCTAAAATGAACTACTTAAGGACTTGTCAGAGAAGTAGATCAGTTGTAAATCATTGAGTCTTAAATAGAGTCATGACCTTGACTAAACAATTCTGTTTCTTTTTGTATCTCTTTTGCTGTCTCTCCTCAACTCAAAGCCATATATATCTGCTCTTTCTCATACCTCTAATCCTTCTTCTAATTAATAGGATGTCCCTTGAAATTGGTAAAAATTCTTAATTATTGGACCATTTGAAATAAAATATATATTTTTATTAAATCAGATGTTTCGTAGATAGATAGAATGATAAACATTGTCCTTCATTCTCAAAAACGACCAAGACATCAAAAAGGTGATGCTGTGGTATGCAAGTGAATTAAATTTAAGTGAAAAAAGGCTATGCAAATTCTACAGTCTTACTTTCTTCTCTGTAATCATCTGGGTCCAGTGGCAACATATAGATCAGGATGACTAGAGATTGCTTTGGATGCAGTGGGAAACCTTGGCTAAAGGAATGTAAATTTTAATTACATATATATTGAAGTTCATGGGCTAAATTTCTTTATTAAGGATCATGCCTGAAATCCAAATCACTCTCTTATTGATTGATCAAAAAGTAGTCCTAGGACATTTTGGTCATTATTTCAGCCCCAGTTTCCTCAGATTGAATATAATTAGCAATTGCTTCTGTTTTGACCAGAAATGCTGAGGGACTTCCCCTCCTAAAATAATATTTTATTTATTTTGGACTAGGTAAAAGAGACCATTCTCCATCTTATTTCTTACCTAGCCTTATTCATTGATTGAACATTGCCTCAATCAAACTGAGACCTGTTAAAGAACTTACATTTAAAAGACCAAGGTACTTCACTTCATCCAGAGCTATCTGCCTTCATCCTGATCTATATGTTACCACTGGATTTAGATGACTCCAGAGGAGAAAGTGAGACTAGTGATCTCACATAGTGACTCCCACTTAAATTCAATTCACTTAAATGCCATGGTATCATGGGAGGCTTTGGTTGGGGTTTGTGACGCTTTCACTGTTCAGCCTTAAACCTCAGGGCAGTCGCTAGGCCACACAGTGGGGTTCCTCACTGGGCACTCCTCACAGCATAGTGGTGCTAATCACTTCTGAAGCATTTCTGGGGAAGGGGGAGGAGAATTCTCTCCCAGAGCTCTCTCTTAGCCCAGAAACAGGACTGCTGCATCCATCTGGTCTGAGAGGAAGCTGAAAAATTTCTTACCCCAAGGGCAAACTCTCCACAGAGTGTTAACAATGAGTAAAAAGCGTAAGAGAACTATTGACACTTTTCATACAGAGAAAGAGCGGGTATCCAACCCTGAGGAAGTTAACAGCAGAGAGTCTCCAGATAATAACCTAAAGGGAAATGATACCTGCCCCCCATCACATAACTCTCTCCTATAAGAGACTATTAAAAAGTTAAAAGAGTTTGAAGAAATATGGGGAAAGGAAAGAGAAGCTATGATAGAGAATAATAATGTCCTGAAATTTGAGTTGGAAAAAATAATTCACAGGAGGTGCAGAGAAACAAAATTTGTGAATTACAAAAAGGTTAAAAAATCACAGGAAAGTAGGATTTCTGAATTGGGAAAGATAAAGAATTCCCAAGAAAGTAGGCTTTGTGATTTGGAAAAAGGAAATAACTCACTAAAAAAAAAAAAAAAAAAAAAAAAAAAAAATTAGTGAAATGGAAAAAAAAATCAACAGAGCAAAATAATTCATTTAAAAACTCAATTGGACATATACAAAAAAACTAAAAAATGTGAATGAAGAAAATAATTCATTAAAAATCAGAGGACTGAACAAATAGAAATGAATGATTCCTTGAGAAACCAAGAATCAGTCAAACAAAACAAAACAAAACAAAAAACAAAAATGAAAAGCTGTAGAATAACGTCAAATACTTACTGGGAAAATCTATAGACCTGGAAAATAGATCTAGGAGAGATAATCTGAGGATCATTGGACTTCCCAAAAACTATGATCAAAAAAAGAGCCTAGATTATATTTTATAGGAAATCATCAAAGAGAACTGTCCAGAAATAATAGAAACAGAAGGGAAAAAAGACCCTAAAAAAAGAACTCTACTGAACATAGGGCTAAGCTGCAGAACTACCAAACAAAGGAAAACATATTGCAAGCAGTGAGGAAAAAAACAATTCAAATATCAAGGTGCCACAATAAGGGTCACTCAAGATCTGGCTGCCTCCACATTAAAGGATCGAAGGGCCTGGAACCTGATATTCCAAAAGGCAAAAGAACAAAGATTGTAACAAGAATAAACTAACCAGCTAAGTTTAGCATTTTCTTCCATGGAAAAAGATGGTCATTTAATAAAACAGAGGAATTCCATTTGTTTCTAAGAAAAAAAAAAACATACTTAAACAAAAAATTTGATCTACATCCACAAGACTGAAGAGAAGCAGAAAAAGGTAAAAAGAACTCGAGAACTGGATCTCTGTTGTGGATATACAGAAAGTCCACATGGATATTTTAATTTTACTGATATAAAAAAAAAGGGGGGAGTAGTAAAGGGAAGGGGGTAGTATCAGAAAAAGGGGAAGGAGTGATAAAAAGAGGGAAACTACATCCCAGGAAGAGGCATAGAAAATCTACCACATCTGAGGGAATTTAGAGAGGGGAAGAAACGTTGTGTGAATCTTACTCTCATCATAGTAGGCTCAAACAGTAAATAATTGGCATATTTGTTTTTCAGAGAATTCTCTCTCACCTCATATAATGAGGGAGAGGAAAAGGGAAAAGGAAAAGGGGAATAAGGGAAGGGTCTAAAAAAGGGGAAGGGACTTAAAAGGAGGGGGGAGGGATACTAAAAAAGGGAGAGCTGCGCATCAAAAGTGGGGTCCACAAATTAAATACTAGGGAAGGGGTTCAGGGGGAATAAGGGGGGAAAAAGCATAATCAGGGGATAATATGATGGCAGGAAATACAGAATTAGTAATTTTAACTGTAAATGTGAATGGGATGAACTCTCCCATTAATCGGAGGCGGATAGCAGACTGGATCAAAAATCAGAACCCTACAATATGTTGTTTACAGAAAACACACTTAAAGCAGGGAGATACAAACAGAATAAAGGTAAAAGATTGGGGAAGAATCTATTATGCCTCAGGTGAAGCCAAAAAAGCAGGGGAGCCATTTTTATCTCAGATCAAGCAAAAGCAGAAATTGATCTAATTAAAAGAGATAAGAAAGAAAACTATATCCTGCTAAAAGGTAGCATAGACAATGAAGCCACATCAATACTAAACATATATCCACCAAGAGGTACAGCATCCAACTTTCTAAAGGAAAAGTTAAGAGAGTTGCAAGAAGAAATAGACAGCAAAACTATAAGAGTGGGAGATCTCAACCTTGGACTCTCAGAATTAGATAAATCAAACCACAAAACAAATGAGAAAGAAATTAAAGAGGTAAATAGAACATTAGAAAAACTAGGTATGATAGATCTTTGGAGAAAACTGAATGATGATAGAAAGGAGTATGCTTTCTTCTCAGCAGTTCATGGAACCTATAAAAAAATTGACCATATATTGGGACATAAAGACGTCAAAATTAAATGCAGGAAGGCAGAAATAGTAAGTGCCTTTTTCTCAGATAAAAATGCAATAAAAACTACATTCAATAAGAAGTTAGGGGTAAAAAGACCAAAAAGTAATTGGAAACTAAATAATCTCATCTTATAGAATGACTGGGTGAAAGAGCAAATTATAGAAACAATTAATAATTTCACCCAAGATAATGACAATGATGAGACATCATACTAAAATTTGTGGGATGCAGCTAAAGTGGTAATAAGGGGAAATTTTATATCTTTAGAGGCTTACTTGAATAAAATAGAGAAAGAGAAGATTAATGAATTGGGCCTGCAATTTAAAAATCTATAAAAAGACCAAATTAAAACCCCCTAACCAAAGAAAAGTCAGGAATTATATGAGCAAAATTACAAAACACTTGCCATAAAAATAAAGTCAGATTTAAATAATTGGAAAGACATTCAGTGTTCCTGGATACACAGAGCGAATACATTAAAGATGACAATACTCCCCAAACTAATCTATTTATTTAGTGCTATACCAATCAGACTCCCAAGAAACTATTTTAATGACCTAGAAAAAATAACAACAAAATTCATATGGAAGAATAAAAGGTCGAGAATTTCAAGAGAATTAATGAAAAAAAAAAAAAGTCAGATGAAGGTGGTCTAGGTGTACCTGATCTAAAGCTATATTATAAAGCAGCAGTCACCAAAACCATTTGCTATTGGCTAAGAAATAGACTAGTCAATCAGTGGAACAGATTAGGTACACAGGACCAAATAGGGTACAACTATAGCAATCTAGTGTTTGACAAACCCAAAGATACCAAATTTGGGATAAGAATTCATTATTTGAAAAAGCTGTTGGGAAAACTGGAAATTAGTATTGCAAATATTAGATATGGACCCACACTTAATACTATATACCAAGATAAGATCAAAATGGGTTTATGATTTAGGCATAAAGAATGAGATCATAAATAGATTAGAGGAACAGAGGATAGTCTACCTCTCAGACCTGTGGAGGAGGAAGGAATTTATGACCAAAGGAGAACTAGAGATCATTATTGATCACAAAATAGAAGATTTTGATTACATCAAATTAAAAAGCTTTTGTACAAACAAAACTAATGCAAACAAGATTAGAAGGGAAGTAACAAATTGGGAAAATATTTTTAAAGTTAAAGGTTCTGATAAAGGCCTCATTTCCAAAATATATAGAGAACTGACCCTAATTTATAAGAAATCAAACCATTCTCCAATTGATAAATGGTCAAAGGATATGAACAGACAATTTTTAGATGATGAAATTGAAACTATTTCCACTCATATGAAAGAGTGTTTCAAATTACTATTGATCAGAGAAATGCAAATTAAGACAACTCTGAGATACCACTACACACCTGTCAGATTGGCTAAGATAACAGGAACAAATAATGATGAATGTTGGAGGGGCTGTGGGAAAACTGGGACACTGATGCATTGTTGGTGGAGTTGTGAATGAATCCAACCATTCTGGATAGCAATTTGGAACTATGCCCAAAAAGTTATCAAACTGTGCATATCCTTTGATCCAGCAGTGCTACTATTGGGCTTATATCCCAAAGAAATACTAAAGTTGAGAAAGGGACCTGTATGTGCCAAAATGTGTGTCACAGCCCTTTTTGTAGTGGCTAGAAACTGGAAAATGAATGGATGTCCATCAATTGGAGAATGGTTGGGTAAATTATGGTATATGAATGTTATGGAATATTATTGCTCTGTAAGAAATGACCAGCAGGATGAATACAGAGAGGTTTGGAGAGATTTACATGAACTGATGCTGAGTGCAATGAGCAGAACCAGAAGATCACTGTACACTTCAACAACAACACTGTATGAGGATATATTCTGATGGAAGTGGATATCTTCAACATAGAGAAGATCCAACTCACTTCCAGTTGATCAATGATGGACAGAAACAACTACACCCAGAGAAGGAACACTGGGAATTGAATGTAAACTGTTAGCACTACTGTCTATCTACCCAGGTTACTTATACCTTCGGAATCCAATTCTTAACGTGCAACAAGAAAATTGGATTTACACACATATATTGTATCTAGGTTATACTGTAACACATTTAATATGTTTGGGATTGCCTGTCATCTAGGGGAGGGAGTAGAGGGAGGAAGGGAGGGGAAAATTTGGAAAAATGAATACAAGGGATAATGTTATAAAAAAAAATACTCATGCATATGTACTGTCACAAAAAAATTTATAATTATAAAATCAATTTTAAAAAATGCTTCCCTCCCCAGAGGTCTTCTGGACTTTACATGAAATGGAAAGTTACATGTACAGTCATAATGCCTGAGAATATCTAGTTAGGAAAACTTTTACCATTAAGAAAGACATTTGATTTTCTAATTAAATTTTAAATTATTGTTATTCTCTCTCCAATTAATCTCTGTCTTCCTTATAGTTGAACCAAATTTTGAGATTACTAAAAAAGTTGGAGTGAATAAATGATTAGAATTTTGTTACAGTATTTGTTAATAGAGGAATATTGAGAAAAGAATGGGGGAAGAGGAGTTAAAAGAAAGAGGTAGAGCAAACTTTTCCTAAACAAATAATAAAATGGATGCAGCCAGAATTTCAGCCTGAATCTTTTGTTCAGATATGCCTATAAGGGCAAACAACCATCCTTGGACCTCTCCTTTCTCTGTTGCAGTTAACTTCTATTATTTTTCCTTCTTTCCCCTTTCACTTTTTACCTTCCTGCTACTGCTTCTTCCCCATTCTGGTATTGAGTCACTCTTTGGACCTTCTTCCTCTGAGTTTGTCTCTTGAAGACTGTATGGCTCTTGAAGAACTCCAGGACATGTCTCAAGTGGATATTTTTACTCAAAGATCAAGATTGTCTTGAATGGCTTTGAAGGTTAAAAAGAGAATACTTGTCCTCCTAAACTGTTATTCCATTCCCAAGCTCCTTTTAAAACAAAAGTTTTCATTTTTAAATGATTCAAAAATTCATTTTTTATTAATTTAGACAGATTATCACACTAAATTATTCAAATCAGCAAGGGTTTGTAATACGATAAAAACCTTAGACATGTATTTAGTCATATTCTTCTTGGGTGAACATTTCTTTCAGAAACAAAGTAAATGTTTTAGAAAGTTTGTTAACCTTTGCTTCCTACTTAGATGGTGTTTATTAATTACAGTCACAAGGCCTTCAGTGCTTTATTCTACTTTATCCCCAATTTAATATCAGAGTGTAATTTAGATTTTAATTTTATATAGGCTGTATTCTTTTAAAAAAAAAATTACACTAAATGACTTCCTACTGGGAACAGTAAAGAGTGACTAGGGAATATAATGAGAGACACCATAAAAATCTGAACAGAATTAATGGCAGGCCATCCATAGTAATCCTTCTTCAATTATTCCCTGCAAAGTATCCTGAATCCTGGCTCTGACTTGGTGTAGGTATATGATTTCTGTCTGCTACCTCATCAAGAAGAAGGTAAATCCATCGTTTGTCTTGGAAACTAAATCTGTCTAGTGTTTGATGAGGTGTGCCTCTCCATTTACCCTCTTTTAAGGATGAGGAAACAGAGACAGTTTGTTAAAAGGAAGTGATTTTCCAGAGGTCAGAGCCTGGGTGACTGTGAGTAAATCATTTAATCTCTCAGTCTTTTTTGAATAATGGAGAAATCATATTGATGTTTTTCCTTATTTTTTTTTCCCTTTGAAATATGTCATTCACCCTTTCCGTTCTATTCCTAAGCCTAAATCAAGCCTCACCACTTTAGGTGTAGGTTACTGTCATAGTTTTCTATAAGAGTTGAGAGGAAAGAGGATTCTTTAAAATGATTTCCCTCTAAAGACATTTAAATAGAATTATTATTATTTTGCATTCAATGAAATCAAGGGGAGGTAAGTAGACATTAAAAGAGCTCAATATTCCATGCTCAAGAAACCTTTTTTAGGGAAAAAAGGTAATTATCCTCCCCCCATTACTTATAGTCCTATAATAAATAATATATAAATAATAATTGAAGCTACACAGAAGATAAGCTCTCTGTTGATTTGAATTCAGAGAACATATAAGATTATGTTTTTAGGTGACAAAAGCTCTGGGACTCCATGGCTGTCTTTTGTGTTTCTAGCTTGTAGAGTGCTAAGGGCTGACAGATGCTTATCAAACATTCATGTAAACACTGCTATCAAAGCCATGCTTCTCAGCATGGCTTTCACAGAAGAGGGTCAGCAGGAAACATCATTAAAGCTGGACCAACAAGAGAAATGGCATGCCATCAGGATTTGAAATACAGGAAACTATGTAGGCTACTCTTTTGAGATGCCCCCCTCCACAATTCCAATTGTTAACTTTGCTGACATGAAGAATGAGTAAAATATATTCAGCTCTATTATGCTTAAGGATAGAGGCTTGTGGTCACTGAAATTTTCTTTTTAATAGTAATAACTGATACAATTCTATAGAGGGGGGGAAAGTACTGAATTTGGATTCAGAGAATCTGAATTCAGTTGCTGTCTCTTCTCCATGTTATCTTGGACATGCCATTTTCTCATTCTGTAACTGCTGGGTCATACATAAAATAGATGGTAGTGATCTTTCCCTTTACCATCTATAATTATATAATGAAAATTAGAAATGGATACAAATATCTGTCAATATAAACAAAACTCAAGTTACCCTGTGGTAAGAGGAAGCTAGAATGGACAAAATTTTGGAATTGAAGTCAAAAAGAGATTTGAATCCTGTCCCAGACACTTATTAGCTGTATGGAAAACCATTTAATCTCTTTCAACCTTATTTCCCTCATTTATAAAATCAGGATAATCAAAGTATTTAGCATTTTTGGGGTTTCAAATGAAACCATTGAATTAAATATTGTATTAATGTTACCTATCTTTTAAAAAAATCCATTACTTCAATACTACATATGTTAGAAAAGAGTTAGAAACAGGTGAAAATGCCAAGTAGTAATACTTTTATCATCCTCAGAAACTCATAATACTGAAATATGAAATCAATTCTGAAACTCATATCTTCTCAGCATCCCCTGCCCTTGGGGCCCTTCATTCACCTCATCATTTCTACTTGGCTCTAGAAACTTATCATTCTGCAAGATGAAATCAACTCAAAAACTCTTACATCCTTGGGTCATTTCCCATCTGACAGTAGGATATCTTCATACCTCTTCATGCCCCTTGAATGCCAGGTAACCTCTCTCCTCCCTTCCTGTCTTTCATTATCTTTTATGGCATTGTTTTCCCTATTCACCTCAGAGACAGGTGTCTCAGTGATAGAGCACTGGATCTGGAGTAATATTTTACCTCAGACACTTACTAGTTGTGTAATATTGGGAAAGTCACTTAGCCATGTTTGCCTTACTCCACTGTTGAAGGAAATGACAAACTATTCCGGTATCTAAGCCAAGAAAACCCATGGAAAATGGTCGCAAATAGTTGGACATAATTAAACAATAGCAACATACTCCTTTAAATTGTAAGATTCTTGAGGGCAACAGTTTATTATCCCTTTCAAAAATGCTTATCACATAGCACTTTATAACATCATCAGAAAGAAAGAAAAATGGAATATAGGAGGCTTGACTGTAGTTAAGGACAAATTTTATGTCTGACAGTTCAATAGGATATATTCTTCATATCCTTCAAATAACTCATATTCATGTGAAGTTTTATATTTTGAGATTTTTAATACACATTACTTCATTTGATCCTTGCAAAAACCATGGATAAAAAGTGAAACAGATATTAACATGCCCATTTTACATATGAGGAAACTGATGTTGAAACAACCTTCATTTTAAGGAGGCTGATCAGGTGAGTCATGCCTTCATTCCATTCCAGGCTTCACTCCTGATTTTCTATATTTCCTTGATACCTAGATTTCTTACATTGAAAATTTCCTTTGCCCTGTGAGTTCTTCCTTTGATTGTCTGATTTTTCACAGAACTTCCACTGTATTTTTTTCTGTCCTATGTTGGGGTTTTCCTTTTTTCTTTTTTCCTATTAAAGCTTTTCAAAAAGCTTTCAAAAGATATGCATGAATAATTTTTTCAACATTTACCCTTGCAAAACCTTGTGTTCCAATTTTCCTTCCTCTTATCCCCATCCCCTCTCCTAGATGGCAAATAATCCAATATATGTTAAACATGGTAAAAATTAATGTTAAATCTAATGTATGAATAGATCTTTTGGGCTTTTTCAGTTTTTATTTTTAAAAAATCTTTTTATTTTTATTTTTTAATCTTTATTTTCAAACATATGCATGGATAATTTTTCAACACTGACCCTTGCATACCCTTGTGTTTCAGATTTTCCCTTCCTTTCCCCCACCCCCACCCCTAGAAGGCAAGCAATCCAATATATGTTATACATGTTAAAATATATGTTAAAGCCAATATGTGTAAACATATTTACACAATTCTATTTTTGCACAAGAAAAATCAGTTCAAAAAAGAAAGAAAATGAGTAAGAAAACAAAAAAATATGCATAGATATTTATACATTATCTTGCTGCATAAGAAAAATCAGATCAAAAAAGAAAAACAATGCAAGCAAACAACAAAAAAAATGAAAACACTATGTTGTGATCCACACTCAGTTCTCACAGTCCTCTCTGTAGGTGTAGATAGTTCTCTTCACCACAAGATCTTGGAAAAAAGCCACATCTATTATAATTGATCATCATATAATATTGAGGTTGCCATATACAATGATCTCCTGATTCTGCTCATTTCACTTAGCATCAGTTCCTATAAGTCTCTCCTGGCCTCTCTGAATTCATCCTGCTGATCATTTATTATAGAACAATAATATTCTATAACATTCATATACCATAACTTATTCAGCCATTCTCTAATTGATGGGCATCTACTCAGTTTCCAGTTGCTTGCCACTATAAAAAGGGCTGCCATATTTTTGCACATAGGGTTCCCTTTCTCCCCTTTAAGATATTTTGCAATATAAGCCCAGTAGAAACACTGCTGGATCAAAGGGGTTATGCAGTTTGATAGCCTTTTGAGCATAAGAAATTCCACTTTTTAAATTTTTTTTAAATTAAATTTATTTTTTCTTATTTTTACAAAAATGTTATACATAAGTAATTTTCCAGCATTGACAATTGCAAAACCTTTTCTTTCAACTTTTCCTCTCCTTCCCCCACCCCTTTCAGTAGATGGCAGATTGACCAATACATGTTAAATATGTTAAAGTATAAGTTAAATACAATATATGTGTACATGTCCAAACAGTTATTTTGCTGCACAAAAAGAATTGGACTTTGATATAGTGTACAATTAGCCTGTGAAGGAAGTCAAAAATGTAGGCAGACAAAAATATAGGGATTGGAAATTCTATGTAGTGTTTCATAGTCAACTCCAAGAGTTCTTTCGCTGGGTGTAGCTGGTCCAGTTCATTAATGCTCTATCGGAACTGATTTGGTTCATCTCATTGTTGGAGAGAGCCTGGTCCATCAGAATTGGTCATCATATAGTATTGTTGTTGAAGTATATAATGATCTCTTGGTTCTGCTCACTTCACTCAACATCAGTTCATGTAAGTCTCTCCAGTCCTTTCTAAAATCATCCTGTTGGTCATTTCTTACAGAACAATAATATTCCATAACATTCATATACCACAATTTATTCAGCCATTCTCCAATTGATGGGCATCCATTCAGTTTCCAGTTTCTGGCCACTACAAGGAGTCTGCCACAAAAATTCTTGCAAATTCAGGTCCCTTTCCCTTCTTTAAGATTTCTTTGGGATATAAGCCCAGTAGTAATGCTGCTGGATAAAGAGTATGCACAGTTTGATAACTCTTGGAACACAAGAATTTCCATTTTAAAAGGCCATCTAAAACTGGAAAATTAAGGACTTTCTGTATCATATCTTTGTGCTCCTCCCATCCTACTTTTCATCTTCTTTTTTTAGGAGGGATCTTCCCCTGTGAATTAGAAATTAAATTTCTTCAGATAAGAACTCTCATTCTGTTTGTATCTTCATTCTATTCCAAGACTCGACATCATACCAAACCTACAGTAAACCCTTAATAAATGATTGTAACTAGCTGACTTGTTTACTCCAATGAAATAATTTTTTTCCCAGGCTTACACAAGTACATCTGAAGCAGATTTGAATCCAGAGCGTTCTGACTTTTAATTTTGTGCCTCATTCTCAGATGTATAGTTGAAGGGGCAGACCATTCTGCTTCAGGAGTTCAGTTTCCTATTTTTGAGATCATCCTTGGACAATAAGATTTTTTAGATACATAGAGGAAGTCTAGAAACTCTTTCATTTAACAACTACAAGACCAATTTCATATATGCAAGCCTTGCATTTTACACAAAGATTAAATTAAGAATTCATCAGAAATTCATTTGTAGAGAAGAGAAGTAAAACAAAACAAAACAAAAAAAAAGATCACAAGCCTAATTCCATGAATTAAAATCACTCCTGTCTTGATTCAGATGACCCCAGGATCTTCTATGATAGACATTTTTAAAAAATTAATTATAGTTTTTATTTGCCAGATATATGCATGGGTAATGTTACTACATTGACAATTGCCAAACCTTTTGTTCCAATTTTCTCCTCCTTCCCTCCCACCCCCCCAGATGGCAGGTTGACCAATACATGTTAAATATGTTAGAGTATAAATTAAGTACGATATTTGTATACTTGTCCAAACAGTTGTTTTGCTGTACAAAAAGAATCAGACTTTGATATAGTGTATAGTTAGCCTGTGAAGGAAATCCAAAATGCAGGCGCACAAAAATAGGGGTATTGGGAATTCTATGTAGTGGTTCCTAGTCATTTACCAGAGTTCTTTTGCTGGGTGTAGCTGGTTCAGTTCATTACTGCTCTGTTGGAACTGATTTGGTTCATCCCATTGTTGAAGATGGCCACGTCCATCAAAATTGATCTTCATATAGTATTGTTGTTGAAGTGTATAATGATCTCCTGGTCCTGCTCATTTCACTCAGCATCAGTTCATGTAAGTCTCTCCAGGCCTTTCTGAAATAATCCTGCTGGTCATTTCTTACAGAACAATAATCTTCCATAACATTCATATACCACAATTTATTCAGCCATTCTCCAATTGATGGGCATCCACATAGTTTCCAGTTTCTGGCCACTACAAAGAGGGGTGCCACAAACATTCTTGCACACACAGGTCCCTTTCCCTTCTTTATTATTTCTTTGGGATGTAAGCCCAGTAGTAACACTACTGGGTCAAAGGGTTTGATAACTCTTTGAGCATAGTTCCAAATTGCTCTCCAGAATGGCTGGATGTATTCACAATTCCACCACCAATGTATCAGTGGCCCTGTTTTCCCACATCCCCTCCAACTATGACAGACATTTTTATATTGGATGGGAACTGTTTTAGTTGATATAATATCATTGTTGTGGTAATGGAGGTTGGGGTAAGGTGTATTCTTAGGGAGAGGAAAATGATGAAGACATAAGTGAGGAGATGACAGTCACATTTAGTTCTCTATCTGTTTTTGATGTTTAGGTGTTTTGATATTTTGATGTTTAGAATCCAACCATTGGATTATAACAATAAACTAATCCTGAGAATGAATTTCACTTGTATTTCTAGCCTTTTTTCCTCCACTCACCACCCTCCTCTGTTTTTCTCCTTTGCAAAGGTCAGCATGTTGTTTCTAATTATGAAATAGTCATACTTCTGAATTTTATTTTGATTTACTTAAAATGTTCTCATTGCCTCAAGGCTTGTAGATCCATGTACTAAATACTAATCCAATATTTAAGCAGTGTCCATAAGTAACATTACATTGTGAAAGAAAAACCAAGCCCCAGGCTATCCACTAGGGAAGGCTGGACCAAGGAGGTAGGTATTTCTGATTTATTGGTGTGGAGTTGAAAATAGTATATTTTACAGTGCTTCTTAAGCTTAAGTGCAGATAGTTTTGCCCAATGGATGAAATCCATTTCTATTACTCAAACTGATACTGGAAAACAGTAGTTAACATTTCCTTGATGCTAAAAAAAAAAAATAAAAGTTTCAGTTTCCATTTTTTTTATTCATAAAAAGAAATGTGTTGCCCTGTTTTTCAAAGATGGAAATTGCTGTCTTACTCAGAGGCCCCAAACTGAACACCACTATAGAAGTAAAGAATGTGCTAACTCCTTCATTTCTATACAGACTCAGCATGAATTGTAGTATCTGTGACAGCAGATATGAAGTTAAATTAGCCATGAAAATATACAAAGATGAGCCAGTTGCTGTAAAAAGCATTAAGGGTCAGACTAATGGGGGAAATAACCTAATGGTTTCAGTTATTGACCTGACTATAGCTTTTTCAGTATTTCTTAGAGTCAATGAAAGTAGAAATAGGGATGGTGTCCATATACATAACACAGTGTTTAAATAATCAAAGAAGTAACTACGGTTTATTAAAAAAAAAAAAAAAAATCATTGAAAACCCTTGAACTGAGAGGAAGTAGATATGGATTGTAAACCTGGGACTTGGAAAAGAAGACTCAAATTTCCTTTATATTCCTCTATATAAAATTAAACTAAACTTGTGTGAAACATTTTTATAGGTATTGAGAACAATAATCTATGGCTACCCCTTTTGTAGAAATACAATAGAGTAGAAAGTCATAACATATAGAAAAATATATTTATCATACATTCATTTAATTTTTTCATTAATAGTGCAGTATATGTATATAACACATTAAAAAGGTGGAAAAAATCCAGATTATACTTTGTCATTACAATAGAAGTGGTTTTAGGTTCTCAAAGATCAAAGTAGCAAAAGTATCTCATGTTGAACTAAAAAAGCTAGGAATGTTGGACCTTATGAAGAAACTTCATAGGTGTCTCTTCCTACCTTATCCTAAGTGGGAAAAACCTCATGACCAGATTAGACTCAGGTAATGCTTTTTAAAATTCATATCTATCTGTTTATTTTTTATTTATTTAGCCATTTATTAATTTATTTGATTATTTATTTATTGCACAGTTGCTATCTCTTAGTAAAGGAGTTTGCTACTTGTATTTATGGAAGTATTAGTAGTTTATGAAATCACAGGTTGAATATATCAGAGTATGAAAGTTACTGAAGGATAAAGAAATGATACATAAAATAAGTCTCATTTAAGTTGATTTTAAAGGCTGAAAATATGTATTCAAATTTTTTTTCTGACATGTACTTAGTGTATAGTCTAGGGAAATGTGACCTTGGAAAAGCCATTTAATATCTCTAAGCCAGTCGTGCAAACTCAAATACAGAGTTGCTAAAGTATATGTAAGGATCCCTATGAGCTGCATATTGAATTAGTTTTAAAATGTAATATTATTTATTTTTTACTATATTTTTATTTATTTTGTTTAATTCTAAAATTATATTTTAACCTGGTTTGAGGCTGAATTTAGGAATGTCAGGAGGATTGTGGACCACATGTGACCTAGGAAATTTTCTAAATTGCAGAGAAAATGTTATTATATTATGCTGATGAAACTACAATTCTAGTTCAGGAATTCACCAGTAAGGACAAAAAGGACAAATCTTAGGAAAGAGAACTATCAAAAGCATTGACAAAGAGAAGTTAGAAGTTCTTTTTAGGAGAGAGGAAGTCAACAC
Organism: Sminthopsis crassicaudata; assembly: GCF_048593235.1. Classification (NCBI taxonomy): domain Eukaryota; kingdom Metazoa; phylum Chordata; class Mammalia; order Dasyuromorphia; family Dasyuridae; genus Sminthopsis; species Sminthopsis crassicaudata. Next base: position 283,915,079 of record NC_133618.1, read on the forward strand.
TTTAGAGTGCGTGTAAGATTGGAAGTACTGGATAGCTTTAACTTGAAGATCACCTAAAGCTGACATTACTATAATGGTATGATGCATTCAATATATATTTTTCAATTTTATTTTCAACCACCTAATTATGTTAAAAGAATAATATTGAAAAGACTTTGAAAACAGTAGATTGCTGTCATTTTTCCCACCCTAGATTATCTGTCTTAATGAATAATATTTATGCTTATATGTATCTCTTTTACAAAATAGTTTTATGATTATTTTTGGTTTTTACATAACCTTCACTACTAGATATATGTTTTCCTCTTCATAACTCTCCTCCCAAGTAAGCCTCCTTTGTTACAAAGAATAAAACAGGCATCAATTTATAATCATTGGGAATGTTGTTTTCTTGATTCTGTATACTTCACTTTATGTCGGTTAATATTTCTTGTCATGCTTATTTCCATTCATCATATTTGTTTTTATCTTACAGTATAATAATACTCCATGATATACACATACCATGATTGGTTTATACATTCTTCTAAATATTAGCATCAACTTTGTTTCCAACCCTTTGCTTCCCAAAGTATGCATTTATGAATGTTTTGGTATAGATTTATTTGCTTTTTAATGCTCCTTTATACTTATACTGGATTATAGATTATTACCATATTTTAGAAAATTATAAGATTTCAAACAGTATAATAAAATCATAATTCACATATATGATTGAGAATCAGGGAAGTTTTCTAGATCTTTTTCCTATATTTCCCTCTAAAAAATTCCTTCATAGTCTCTATTCTTTGCAAAACTTGTTTAGTTATTCCATAGACTGATGAAAACTTTTAAAATGTAAAGAAAAAAATTGAACTACTTTTACCTATTTGCTGCCCCAAGATTTTTTTTGCATGTAGAGAGTTGTTCACATAAGTTGCCATGTATTGGCTTGGAGTCTTGGTCTGACTTTAAGTAACAATTTGTTCCTGAGTGATAGCATTTTAATTGTCTTAGGAAGATTCTGAAGACCACCTGGCAGGATAACTTACAAGATACTATGTGCTTTCTTGAACTAAACTGCTAAGTGTTCCAACTCTGTTGCAGAAAGTACAACTCTGTTAGGCTAGCCACATTGTTTAAATACCAAATGTATGCTTGCTAAAAACTGTATTTTATGGAGAACTTACACAGGGCAAGTTCTCACAAGGTAATCAGAAAAAGAGTTACAAAAAAAAAATGCTTAAGTGATCTCTTAAGAATTTTAAAATTATTTTTATGACTTGGAGACACTTGCACAGGACTACCAGCATGGGGTGCTCACATCAGAGAAGGTGCTCTGCTCTAGGAGCACAGCAGAATTGAATTTGTCCAAAAGAAACATGAGATGCTAAAAAATTAGAGTAAATTTATTATTTTTATTATTAATTAGAGATTAGTTAACTTAAATGTTCATAAGTACTATATGTGTCCAACATTTCAGCAGAGCATTTCTGATCAGTTGGACATACTATAACATGATTCTAAAATAGTGGTGCCATTTTGGTCCTCTTCAAGTATGGAACATAACAATCAACCAACAAACAATATTATTGTGTTTGTTATTGCCTTTTATCAATTGCTATGTTAGAGTAAACAAAACATTTCCAGTGGACATCAAGGAGGCAGCATTTAAGTAGAAAAGGTGACAATGCAAATAAGATTTTGAAAGTCAAATGGCATTTTCCCAGGATTTGTCAAAGTCTCTGAGGCTAATAATTCTCCATAGTTCTCTTCCCAGAATACTTGATAAGGGACTTTTTTCTCTCTCACATTTACTATATGACAATGGGAATATAACAAGAAACTGCAATTAGTGCCTTTATTTGTTTGAGTACAAAAGAAAATAAGTCTTTATCACTCTTTCCTTTATATATTTTTAATTTTTTTTTTCCAGGATGGATCCTAGATGGGAGAGAAAAGACAGGACTTTGAGCTCTTCCTGGCTTCCCTCAGACAAATATCAGATCAAGCCTCTGAACTGGTTTCGGAGAGACAGAACCAACAAATATTAGGAGTGAAATAACTTCAAGAAATATCTGTCTCAGTTGGATAGGGGCTGAATTTGGCCCAGCAGAGGCACAGAACCGCTCAGGGAGGCCCAGGGCAGAGAAGCCTCCACTCACTGGAAGAATCTAGTAGGAGGCTCTTGGCCAAAATACAGTAGCATTGGATGCTCTGCCGTAGTTCAGAAATTGATGGAAAAGCAGACTGACTATGTGATCCCCAACACAACTACAGAAGACAAATAGTGAGTCACTAAATCCCTGCATAACAAGCTGGACTTGGTCATGCCCATCCAGCACTGGAAAGAAGACAACAACACTGGCCCAATGAAGGATAGAACTTCTGACTCTTGTAGAGGAAGCACGGGAAAATTTCCCCTTAGCCTAAAGAACAGTCCTCAACTTTTAATAATGAACAAAAAAGCAAAAAAAAAAGGTTCTGATTATAAATAGCTATTATAGGAATAAGGAAGAAGGACATTAAAACCTGAGGACATTGAACACACAAAAAAATCTCTAGATGAAACCTCCAAAGATAATATAAATTGGTTTCCAATTCAAAAGTCTCTCTTGCAAGAAAGCAAAAAGGATCTGAAAAGAGAGTTTAAAAATGGAGAAAGGAAATGGGAGCTTTGGAAAATGAAATGCAGAAATTAAATGCAGAAAACCACTCCTTCAAAATAGTTTTGATAAAATGGAAAAAGAAAAAATTCCTTGAAAAATAGAATTTGTGAAATGAAAAAAGAAAATCCAATGGACAAAATAATTCATTTAAAATTCCATTTGGCCAAATGCAAAAATAGATTTGAAAAAGCTACTTGAAAAAAATAATTCACTAAAAATTAGAATTGAACAAATGGAAGTCAATGACTCAAGTAGGAGATATCAAATATTAGTCAAACAAAACAAAACAAAAATAAATAAATAAAGGAAGCAAAGAAAGACAAAAAAATAAAGGAAAATGTAAATTCCTCATTGGAAAAACAACTGATCAGAAAAATAGATCCAAGAGAGTTAGTCTAAGAATTATTGGATTACCTGAAAACCACATTGAGGAAAACAAACAAACAAACAAACAAACAAAAAGCTTAGACAATATCTTTAAGAAATAATCAAGGAAAGGTGCCTTAATATCCTAGAACCAGAAGGTAAAATAACCATTGGAAAAAATCCAGCAATCACCTCCTGAAATAGACCCCAAAATGAAAACTCCAAGGAATATTGTAGCTAAATTCCAGCATTATCAGATCAAGGAGAAAATACTGGAAGCAGACAGAAAGAAGCAATTCAAATATCAAGGAGCCACAATCAGGATTATCCAGGACCTAGCATCACCCTTTGATAAACCAAAAGAACTATTATAGATATTTTTGCACAGAGAGATACTTTTTATTTTGTTTTTTATTTCTTTGGGATGTAGACCTAATAGTGGGATTTCTTGGTCAAAGAAGTTTTCTAGCACTTTGGGCAAAGTTGCTATCCAGAATGGTTGAATCAATTCACAATTCCATGAACAAGAAGTGTGCAAAGTACTGGGGATTTCAAACGGGGGTCCCTCCCCTCAAAGAGCTTATAATCTAATAAGGGAGATAGTATGCAAAAAAATCCATACACAACAACCAATAAACAGTATAAGTCAGAAATAATTACAAAAGGGCAAGGACTGGAATTAAGAGGGTTTGAGGAAGGATTCCTGGAGGAGGTGGGATTGTGATTGGGACCTGAAGAAAGCCAGAATGTTAATCACTTTATATAGCTTGCCTCATTTAAATCCTCACAGTCAGGTAGGTGCAATTATTAATACCTATTTTATATATGAAAAAAGTTAGGCCCAGAGAAAGTCAATGACTTGTCCATTGCCTCTTAACTTTAAATCAAGGACTTGGACTCAGGTTCTTACTCTAAGTCTATGGATTTCCACCACATCATGCTCTCTGTGTGTGCCTATTTTTATGAAGGGGTACTTCATGACTGAACAACAATAGGCACACATGTGTCAGGTATGTGAGATGCTAGAAGAAGCCCTGGAAATATGAGTCTAAATCTAAGCTATCAGTCAGTAAACTAAGCAGATTTAGTATTTCTTAAGTACCTATTTTAGGAACTGTCCTAGGCAGAGATGAGCAGCAAGAATTTTTCATACATAGGAGACAATCAATATTTACCATGACCATTGCTATTTGACCCTGGCTAAGTCTACTTTTGACCTTGAATTTCCATTTTTATGGGATAATAAGGAGGGTGGGCTTCGTAATCTCTGTGCCTTTTCCAGCTCTCACTCTCATCATCCTGTGCCAATACATGCTCAGTTTTAAATAAAGTAACCATACTCAAACCTCTCTCCACTAGATGAGGAAAGAATTCAGATCTTTGATAATTAAGTACTTTATAGCAGGAAGTGGTACTAAATAGAGAAAGACTTAAATTTACAATCCAGTATCTTCAACATAAAGAAAATCCAACTCACTTCCAGCTGATCAATGATGGACAGAAACAACTACACCCAGAGAAGGAACACTTGGAATTGAATGTAAAATATTAGCACTACTGTCTATCTACCCAGGTTACTTATACCCTCGGAATCTAATACTTAATGTGTAACAAGAAAATGGTATTTACACACATATATTGTATCTAGATTATACTGTAACACATGTAAAATGTATGAGATTACTTGTCATCTAAGGGAGGGAGTAGAGGGAGGGAGGGGAAAATCTGGAAAAATGAATACAAGGGATAATGTTATAAAAAAATTACTCATGAATATATACTATCAAAAAATGTATAATTATAAAATTAATTTTAAAAAAAATTACAATCCAAGCTGAGGCCAGCAGGGAGGACCACTGAATATCTCTATCTTTTGATCTTTATTAGAGCTTTTATGTTTAAATGGACTTTTATGACAATTCCACTCATTCTTGAGGCTCTTGATTGAATTCCTAACTGAATTCTTTACATTGAAAAAATCATCATAATTCCATAGTTATTGTATCCAATTAAAAGGCCAAGTTATGCTTCCAAACCCCAAAGTTACTTTTCCCTTAAAAAAATCTGTACCCTCTTTCCCTGCTAAAACCCCTTATGGAATTTAGACTGCTCTCAGTAGCAAAATGAAATCTTTGCCTCTTGATTTGTACATGGCCTAAGCCTATAAATTCTTTTGAGACACCATGCAACACTGGTCTGGAACACAGTATACTTTTGGGGTCCAACAGTCCCTCACTTTAACACTTGGGACATCAATTTATCAGGTACTTTCCTCATAATCCACTTTCAAGGTAGGGAAGTATTTGAGAGAGTTACTATGTGGAAAAAGTCAAGAAGACAAGAAACTGCACAAAAAGAAGTGCGAGAGGGGGAAGAGTAAAGAATAATTCTACAATCATGAATTTACCTGACCAGACACAATTCAATAGCAACAGCAATAGAAAGTCATTTTGTCATTAACAGCTGGAGGGGTCAAGGGATGCCTTATGTAGTGATTGTTCTATGTGATGATCTCATCAGCCCTGGAAGTGGTAGTGACTGGATGGTGAGCAGCGAAACCACTTGTTAGGATTGTGGTAGGAAGAAATTTGTGCATCTGCCCTCATGGAGTTTTTGTCATATTTGATTTTGAGGAAGGGTAAACTCCAGGTCTTGCAGCAATGATTGGGCTGGTGCTGCAGAGATAAAAACCATTGGAGTTTGAACCAGAGATACAACTACACATCTGATGTCTAGAACTCACCTGACTCAGTCCATATTCACAACTATACAGCTGACAACTAGGATTCATCTAGCTCAGTCCAGTCCAGATTCAAGCCAACAAACATAAATTTTTAAAAATTTTTATTAATAGTTTTTATTTACTAGATTATATGCATGGGTAATTTTACAACATTGACAATTGCCAAACCTTTTGTTCTAATTTTTCCCCTCCTTCTCCAACCCAGATGGCAGGTTGACCAATATATGTTAAATATGTTAAAGTATAAATTAAATACAATATATGTTTACATGTCCAAACAGTTGTTTTGCTCTACAAAAAGAATCAGACTTTGAAATAGTGTACAATTAGCCTGTGAAGGAAATCCAAAATGCAGGCGGACAAAAATAGAGGGATTGGGAATTCTATGTAGTGGTTCATAGTCATCTCCCAGAGTTCTTTCCCTGGGTGTAGCTGGTTCAGTTCATTACTGCTCTGTTGGAACCGATTTGGTTCATCTCATTGTTGAAAATGGCCACTTCCATCAGAATTGATCATCATATAGTCTTGTTGCTGAAGTATACAACAATCTCCTGGTCCTGCTCATTTCACTCAGCATCAGTTCATGTAAGTCTCTTCAGGCCTTTCTGCAATCATCCTTCAACAAACATATTAAATGACACCTGGTTGCCAGGCATTGTACTAAACACTTGGTTATAAAGATGGAAAAAGCACAGTCTTCACAATTACAGAATCTACCTGGTCACCAATGAGTCTATATTTTTCCCCTTCATCCAAAGATGAGCAACCTCTAGGGAGATAGGATTTTTCCATTCCTGCCTCTACCATCATCAATCACTGATCAGCTGCCCCATATAGGACAGTCTAGCTAAAGCAGTAATGTATTCTGGGAGAGGGAAAGTTGGTGGCACATGCCAGGAAAGTTAAAATGCTACTGCCACTTTGACCCTCATCACTCCTCCAATCCTGCTGAAGATAGCCTAGGAATTCAGGTCTTATAAGCTCTGGGGGCTGCACCACAGCCTGAAGCGCCACAACTGACAAAAACAGTCCTTGTTAGGAGATATGACCTGGAAACTTCCTTCCTTCCTTCCTTCCTCCCTCCCTCCATCCCTTCCTCCCTTTCTTTCCTTCTTTCTTTCTTTCTTTCTTTCTTTCTTTCTTTCTTTCTTTCTTTCTTTCTTTCTTTCTTTCTTTCTTTCTTTCTTTCTTTCTTTCTTTCTTTCTTTCTTTCTTTCTTTCTTTCTTTCTTTCTTTCTTTCTCTCTCTCTCTCTCTCTCTCTTTCTTTCTTTCTTTCTTTCTTCTTTTACAAATTACATGTACTTTTTCTATAAGAATACAAGTTTTTAAAGTGTATGCAAATTAATTTAAAAAGACAATAGGATAACAAATGAATATTTTATTTTTCTCATAATCTTTTTATTTTTAATCAGCTATTCAAGGTGTGAAGATCCTTTGTAAATTTCTGAAGGAAAAACAGATCTTAGCAGGTTTATAATCAGGTTAATATTTTGAAAGATCTATGGGAAAGAAGCTGTATAAGACCAAGGATTAAGGAAAGTAGAAACTCAAAGAGTAACATGCTCTTAGTAGCAGCACCTTTGAAAACACAAGTGACAATTTGTTCCTCTACATTGACAGAATGGTGTGACTCAAATCATGGCAAAGTCAGAACTACCTGTTCTACCTTATACTTTAAATAAATACTAAATACCTATCTTATAAATTATTGTTGGATTGTGGATATATGTTGTGCATTTTTGTTTCTCCCACATTCCTTAGCATGACATTATATTTTATACTTTGTATGTATTTTTTGAACAAATAAATTAGGCAGATATTGTTCTAAAAGAAATTGCTCAATAAATAACTGGTGAATAAATTAATGAACAAAAAGATATATTTTCATTAATATCAAACTAAATATTTAATATTTCTTTTAATTATTAATTGGATGAAGTTGAAAAAAATGAATAAAAATAGCAATCACTATACTTAGGATTCAAATATTAAAGTTATTGATGGGAATCTGATGAGGGAAACTGAGGCTGGAGACCCTAAAAAATAACTTTCTAAGTTATCCTGACCTAGAAGTCAGCCCAACCCCCACCTCTGTTAAGTACCACTAATTTACCTTTTCATAGAGTTCAGTTGACACCACCCAAGTTTTCTATAGAGCTGATTTAAAGCTAAGTACCCCTACTTAACTTTCAATAGAACTGAATTCACATTTAAGTACCTCCACTTAAGCTCTATACAATTTGAACTATCACTAATTAAACTTTCTATAGCCTTACAGAAGGCTATTCAAACCCAATAGCTCTGTATTGTCTCAAATCATATTTACGTGGGAAGAATGGGCGGGTGGGCAGAACAGACAGAACTCTAATTCCATCAAAGAGTTTTGCTCCATTTGAGATCTCTTGATGATTTATAATAAACCTTTACTTCTACTTTTACTTATAATTTAGTAAATTATTTTACTTCACCCACGCCTTGTCTCATCAAAAGCCTGCACATCCCCAACATTATGATCTTAAAATCAGAGAGGGAAGTTTTTAATCTGACTTCATTCCCTAATTCCCCCAGATCTACCAGCACCACCAGCAGCAACATGACCATAAAGGGATTTTAAAATTATATTGACAAATGAGAAATGCTCTAACATAGTAGAGATTAAAATAAAGCTTTTGGTTATATTTTTTTTTTGGAGAATCGCTCCAGGAAATCTTATGTAATAAGCTGCTAAATCATATTCATGATAGAAACCTGGGATAACTTGAGATACTTTCTTTAAAAAAGGAAGTGAATTTCTATTAAGATTTATAAATTGTTGTAAGTTATAGGATCTGTTCTGATTAACATCACATATAGAAGATTAAGACAAAGATGACAGGAAAAAAAAAATTGTCAACTGTTATGAGTAGTTTTCTTCCCCCCCCCCCCAACTCCCCCCTTATTACTTTCAAAGAGATTGGGTTGCTATTCAGCTCTATTCAGTTTGTGAGGGTATTTGTTAGGCAGGACAGATCTATGCCTAGTAGAGGTTATGATAGGACTGAACTGCTAATGAAAATGTCTTCTTGCCAATAGAATTGGGTCAGGAGCAAAAATAAATAAATAAATAAATCATGATTTCATTTTAAAATATTAGCATCTCTGTATGTGCCTTTGTACCTACCTCCATCCTGGCATAGGGAAAATTTATATCTGTACCCATAGCAGGCACCTATTCTTCACTTGCACTTCACAAATGTCATATCTTGCTTATATGAGTTAGTAGTTGCCAGTTTTCTTAATGAAAAATGATAATTGTTAGCAATTTTATAGGTCAGGAGAAAATTACACACTATTCTCCTTCAAGAACTTATAGCTTGTAAGCCTCAAGTTATCTTGCATTTGATGATGTTTAAGTATACATCTTTGCAGGTTTCTATTCCTCTCATAACATTTATGAATGAAATGTGTACAAAATTTATAATAAATTTATAAAATAATGTTTGTGGATATTTTTACATTTTTAAACCCTAAGCCAAGTTGAGACAACCTTGTGTCAAGACAGGAAAAGAAAGAAAATATGTATAAAATGAAGTTTTCTTTTTTCACTGAAAAGATCAAATATATCCTCTTTACACATAAATGCTAACCTTCCCTCTTTAGGTTATTTCCTACATATAGAAGGCATGTGACTTTACCTACACTTTTGTACATGGAGAATAAAACCCTCATCATCCCTTTAGGCTTGTCTATAGCAAAAATGACAAATATGGACAGAAAGTTACATGTTCACTTTCTAAAAATGATGAATGTAAATGATATTGAGATTTTAATCCCTCAGAGAAATTCTCACTTCTTTTCATATTATGAATTTTATTGATGTGCCAAAAACCTAGAAATAATTTTCAGAATACATAGAAAAAATTTGAAGGACAAATGCAGATGTTCAATAAATGTTGAATTAAATTGCAATGGTAGGGAAAATTCTGTTGATATTATTAATCATGTGCCTTTTTGGAAAATATCCTTTTGGAAAAAGAACCTCAGTTCTTTACCTGTCAAACTATGGTAAAACCTTCATTGGATAGCTACAGAGTTACTAAAGGAAAGATTTATGAGAAAGTGATTTTCATGTCCAAATCAGTCTACACATGTTAATTATTGTTATAATTCTCAGAAACAGGGTTTTTTTGAAGGCTAAATATCCCTTAAATTAATTTATTTTTATTTTTTATTGTAGTAAGTTTATTTATTTTTAATACATATGGATTTGAATTATGTTGGGAGACATCAGAGCAAAAAAGAAAACCATCAGTGAAATTTAAAAAATTAAAAAAAAAAACAGGAAAAAAGTGAACATAGCATGTATAGCTTTACATTCAATCTCCTTAGTTCTTTTTCTAAATGCAAATGGCATTTTCTGTCCAAAGTATATTGGGATTGCTTTGAATCACTGAACTACTAAGAACAAAGCCTTTCATAACTGATCACTGCACATTCCCTCAGCATCAGTTCATGTAAATCTTTCCAGGCTTTTCTATAATCAACTTGTTCATCATTTTTATAGAACAATAATATTCTGTTACCTTCATATGCCATATCTTGTTCAGCCATTCCCCAGTTGATGGGCATCAACTTTTCCAATTCTTTTCTCCCACAAAAAGGGCTTCTATAAACATTTTTGCACCTGTGGTTCCTTTTCTCTTTGGTATATAGGCCTAGTGAAAACACTGATGGATCAAAGGGCATGCATAGTTTGATAACCCTTTGGGTATAGTTTCAAATTGCTCTCCACAATGGTTGGATTAGATATAACTCCTACCAACAATGTATTAGTGTCCCTGATTTTCTATATTCTCTCCAATATTTATCATTACCTTTTCCTGACATCTTAGTTAATCTGAGAGGAAGTCTTAATTTACATTTCTCTCATCAATAGTGATTTAAAACATTTTTTCATATAATTACAAATGGCTTTAGTTTTGTCATCTGAAAATTATCTGTTAATATCTTTTGACAATTTATCAATTGGGGAATGAAAAGCAAGTTCTCTTGATTTGTTTTTCATTCCTGTAGCACTATGTTGGTCTTGCTGAGTGAATCAGGATGTTAGGGATAGATTTCTTCACTTTATTGTTTCACTCCTTTCTTTCTAAGAAATTGCTTTACTTAAGTGGTGGTTAGAGAAAGCTGATAGGACTTGTGAATGTTTTCACTAGGCTTAAGACACTGTGGTCAGCTGTAAGCCTTGAGAGAAATGAGAGAAACATAGACAGAGAATCAGAGACAAAGAAAGAGAAATAAAGATAAAAAGATAGAATACCCAATCACAGTCAGTTGGTCCATATTTGTCATGATTTTAAACCTCTTTATCTTTCTGATTACCTTCCAAAACCTTCTTGGATGCTCCTCAGGTCATAAATTTCATTATAATGGTGATACAAGCAAACAATACAATATTTTAAATATAGTCTGATTAGAACAAACTTAATTGAAATTGACATTTATTTTCTTGGAAACTGTACTTCTTTTAATTCAGCTGAAGAGCACATTAATCATTCTTTATTTCTTATTCAGTATCACATGAATGACAGATTTTTTTTACTATATAGAGAACATTGATGACAAAGTGCCTTTCTATTTTGTGAAATTAGCCATTGCCTTAACAAAGTGAGCCCCTGAATCTCAAAAAGGCACTCATTTACATATTTTTCCCTGTGGATAAAGGCTAAGTTCAAATTGGAGACTAATTGGACAAAGGTTCTAACAAAGAAATGATATATTTGATACTCTTGGACATTTATGAAAACTTTGTTGATTGCATTGAGTAGAATATAATAATTATTTAGGCTTGTATATGTCACATTAAAAGTTAAGGGGCAGAGGGGAATTGTAATGGATAATTGAACAAAAAGACTTGATATTTCATCAGCAATTGGTCAAATTGATGAAGATTGGCAATACCGTTTTTGGATGGCATTGAATAAATGACATTAACAGACAAGTTAAACTATGGAAAAAAAAAAAAAAAAAAGATGACCAATACAAGAAGACATATTGCCCTAAAAATGTGCACTAATAATTATGTAGGAAAGTATGGTGATGATAATATCTTAAGGAAAATCCCATAGGCTTTATTGAGCAATATACTCAGGCATTTGCTGAAACAGTAAAACTATACATTATGGCTATCCCTATGACGATTATATTCCCTGTCTTCCATCCCCATGCTTTTTTGCCTTGGTTATACAAATTAAGAAACACATTTTTTTAGCAATATCATTGATATAGGAATTTATCCATGTATTTCTTCTTAAAACAATTAGATTCACCTTGAAATTTTAGAATTAATCACTAAGATAATATTTAACATAGTATCCTTTGAGGAGGGGCGGAGGTATCATTTTCTTTTAAGAAAAAAAGACTAAATAATAAAATAATTATTTTGATAAAAATAGAATCTTTGGGGGAATGCACTATTCCTATACAAAGTGAAATGAAATGCTGACTGAATTAAATGCTGAAACCATACTTTTAAAACATGCCAACAAGTTTTGTTTGATTTTTAAAAATTGTTAACAAATTATTTAATTGTGTACTACATTCCTTTATTAGGTGTATTTATGAAAAGAGAATTGTGTCTTGACATAATAAAAATAAAAATTTTCACAAAATGTCAGGTTTTTGTTTGTTTGTTTGCTTGTTTGTTTTTTGGTGGACTCAGTCACTCACAAACATAAACATTTTAACATGAAAAAAGAATAGGAAAAGTTGATTGAATAAAAAACAAATGAGAATCATTCCCCAAGTGAAAAATGATCAAAGATTATGAAGTTAGTCCTCAAGTAAGGAAAGGCAAACTGACAACAATGATATGAAAAAAGAAAGTGAAATCAGGATTAATGTTAAAGAGTTCATTACAACTTTTTAATTTGAGAATTGAAAATGACCACAAAATATTTATTTTAATACCATGAAACGCTTGATTTATTTTAAATGAATCTATAATTTTCAATTTTGAAGGAATTTACATAAGATATTTAAAATAGAACCTAACTTTCATCCCAAAACACAATTCGTTCATTTTATCTTCTGATCCACTAAATATATGAATATATCAGCTGACACACTAATGCTTGCATTACCCATGTCTTGTGTACATCTATATTACCCACTTAAATTATTCCATTTATTTCATTTCTGTTGCACAATTTAATGGAAGAAGAAACTACATATGTGAGATGGTACAGGAAATAAAATGCTGGATCTGGAGTTAGGAAAAGCTGAGTTCAATTTGGCTTCAAACAACTACTAGTTGTGTGTGCCTGCAGCAAGCCATTAACCTGTTTGCTTCAATCACCTCAATTGTAAAATAGGGATAATAACATCTAACTTTCAGGGTCATTGGAAGGTCATATGAGACAGTGCTTAGAATAGTGACTGACACATAATATTATATAAATGTTTCTTTCTTTCCACTCTTATCCTTCAATCCACATGCCTTTTCCAATATTCTGTTGTGCCACAGTTCTCTTTTAATGTCCTGACCCAGTTTCCCTAATTGTCCTATTCAGTTACTCTGCCTCAGGTTATAACCATTCCCTCTTAATGTAAGGTAAAGGTTTTATACCTTAGACCTTAGGCTATAGTCATTCCCTCTTAATGTTTGATGGGATAAAGGCCTTTATCCATTTTAGACATTATTAGAATATCAGGAGCCTCTCCTGTACCTCCCTCCACTATGCCTGCCTCTATTATGTCATCCCCATCCAGGTAGCTCCCCCATTATGTCCTTGTTCTTGTTACCCTATAAAAGAATGCTGTATCCAATATTCAATGCTGGATTCTTTGAGATGATAGTCTTGTTCAGCCCTGGGACCAACCATGGATCCATTAGTCCCAGTAAATCTCTCCATTTAATAAATTCTGTATTGAATACTCTCTAATCTCTATCTTGCTCAGCTTCTCCGGCATTACATGTTCTTTCCAAATGTTGAGAACATTCCACAAAATCTATGATTTCATTTCCCAATTCATCCATTTACTAGTTATATAATGAATCTCATTTCAATTTTTAAAAATTTGGTTTTCAGTTTCTTAATTTGTAACATAATTGAGTTAGACTAAATTATCTATGAACTTTAACAGTGTAAAGATTCTTATATTACTTACTGCTATTCACTGCTACTATTTGCTTAAAAATCTCTGATGACTTCATAATCACCAAATTCCAAAGCCTCTTCTTAGTCTTCATTCTCCTCCAACTTTCTTCTGTATTTTAAAACTGTTGGACCTTTTAAAGTACTCTTTCCTCTCATTATTTTCATGCATTTTATTCTCATCAGTTTCTTCTTACTGTGTGACTCATCTTGCATCCCCAAAGATGTAGGTATCACAAAAACTTCTTTAGCTCTCCTCTTTTTTGCTCTCTTGCTTGACTTTTTATCTACTTCCATTCTTTTAACTCTTTTCCATAAACACGTCCCCCAACTAATTTATCTCTGTCTTGAACTCCATTCTTTTGTTTTTAATAAGAAATGTCTACTGGCAGTTCTAGTTAGAGAACCTTCTTTTTATCTTTTTTAGTGCTTTGCCCAGAGAGATGACCTTCAGTTTATTCAGTATGTTTCTTTGTTATTTACACATTATCTCCCCTATTAGAATAAGAGCTCCAGGAGATTAAGGAGGATCTTTATATTTCTTTGTATCCTCAGCACAATCCCAACAATATAGTAAGCTTTTAATAAATGTGTATTGACATACTAAATCAATATGCCCCCAAATCAACTCATTATCTTTACTTCTTTTCTCATATAAGAAATATAACCTTGTAACATCTATAATTTATATTTATAGTGCTATTATTCTTTCATATACAATCTTTTTCTCCATCATCTACCTTGTCTCCTTCCTTCAATTAGTTGTCAAATCATTTCAATTCTCTCTATGCAAAATCTTTTAAATCTGGCAACTTCTCTCTTCATGATGCCACAAAAGAGTTCAGCTTTTTCTTCCCTCTTGCCTAGACTAATGTAATAACTTCCTCAAAGGTCTCTTAAGCTCTAGTTTCACGAGTCTTTAGTATATCTTTACTCAACTACAAGGATAATTTTCTAAAAATATACTCAGTAATGTCTATCTTATAAAAAACATTGTATTTCCTCTTTTTCAATGGGATAAAGTCATAGGATCATAATTTTCCATATGAAAGAGACCTTTTAGAGAAATAAAGTGATCTGCCTAAGGTTATGCAGTAGGTAAGTATATGAATTCAAATTTCAACTGAATCCAAGCTGGCTCAATTCAGTTTTCATAACTGCACCTTTTCTCTCATGATCCATGTTCCTTATTCAGTTATTCATGCCTCTGTATAATGGGCTTTAGTGTTTGTTAAAAAAATTAAATAACTTACGGAGGCAGCTAGATGGTACAGTGGATAGAGCACCAGCCCTGAAGTCAAAAAGACCTGATTTCAAATCTGGTCTCAAACTCTTAACTTTTCCGAGCTGTGTGACCCTGGGCAAGTCATTTAACCCTAATTGCATCAGGAAAAAGAAATTAATGTACTACTCATGATAATCATAGAATCTTAAAATCTAGAGTTAAAAACGTCTTCCAAGGACATCTCATTTTACTGAAGATTGTATTCATCTTCATTTTGCAGAGGATGTTCAGATTCAGAGAAGCTTAATAACTTAAAAGCAATCATCAGAGCTGGGATTTGAAATGACATGCACCAACTTTGGAAGAGGAATATCTTTATCCATTATACCAGTTTATTTTCTGTGATTTAGCCAAATGCTATTTCCTACACACAAACCATGTTCCATATTCTCCTGATGCATTACTTTTACTCATGGCATCCTTTGGCTTAGAATGTTTTCTTCTTGCCTCCCAACTGGTCACACTTTTTCTCATCTTTCAAGGCTTTATCTGTTCTTGATCCATCACATCCATTAAAACTTTGATTATCCTCCAATTTAGTAGAAATTTCTTTTTCTTCCGAATGCCTTGACTTTTGACCTCTCCTATGTTACTTATGTCAATATAACCTGGAAAGTAGATTTAAAGTTTTTTTCTTTCTTTTTTTTTCCATTCCCAATTTCTATTCTTCTGGTTATTTATGTATGTTAATTTTTAAAGCAAAATATACATTTCTTTATGAATTGCATTGGGAAAGAAAAATCAGAACAAAAGGGAAAAACCACAAAAGAAAAAAAAAAAAAAACAGAAGGAAAAAATATAGCATGTGTTGATTTACATTCATTTTTAATTTTGTTTTGTTTTTTTAAAGAGCAATGGTTATATTTTATTTATTTGTTTCAATTACTGGGCCTCAACAAAGGGTTCAAAGGCTGGCTACTCATCATTTCATCTTACTTGAGACCATCAAAAACACATGACCTCTTCTCTTTCTAACTTGGACTGATTAGACCATTCTTAGGGAGTCTAATGCTTTTTTTCAGAGCTCATTGAATTAGTGTAGAAATTAGATTCCCTAGTTCAACAGGTCTGATTAACCAATGTTCCTCTCATTTGGGACTGCTGGTTTGTGCTACTACTTGGTTATTTTTATTTACTGAATTCACATATATTTATTTATCTTTTTTACCTTATCCTTATGAACAGCCTAGTAAAGTACTCTTTAATAGTTCCATAATAAATATTTGCTTATTTTAATTTAATTTAACAAGAGGGGTATGGGAATCTCTTTATATAAATTAGAGTCATTCTTAGTCAATTTGTTAGAGCTGGTATATTTAATCATTTTTAATAAAAAAAAAAGTGACTAACTTATAAATATATTTAATTTGACATATTTCAGAATATACATACATATTTAATTTTGTAGTCTGCTCTATAAAAATGAACTGAAAATAAAAATATCTTTTTAAAAAATCAATGAATTTAATATCAATGGCATTGAAATTTTAATGTGTGAAAATTTACATTTTTCCAATAGAGTCAACTTTAAAGATGACTTTTATCTACAAAGATTTTGATTACTGAAAAATGTTTTGAATGTCAGACAATCTGGCCTTAAAGATTAAAAAAAAAAAAATTACAATCAGGGTGAAAATTGGTTATAGTCTTACAAATGAAGCTAGATTGGATGTGTTATTTATTATGCTGACCTCTCTCTTATGCAGATTTTGAGCTTTTAACAATGGTTTTAAGAAAAGTTAACATTGCTAAAATCTGTTTAGCTCTTCTTTCTACATCTTTTTTCTTTCTTTTTTTCTACCTCTATGGGAATCAACTTTTTCATTTCCTGATATTTTTAATAAACAAGAGTTCATTTGACTCTGATAATGTGTGTGTAAACATTAACATTTAACAACATAATGCTGATTTATTGTTTATTACTTCCCCTACTGCAACCCTCTCCTTACCCCTACCTTAAATGTAGGACTTTCTTTTTTATGGGGTAAGAGGGTGATAAAGAAGCAGTGTGGGGGGAAAAAATCTTGTTCTAGAGTCAGGAGTACTTAAATTCAAATTATACTTCTGACATTTTTGAAACTGATTATGTACAGAAAGCATTTGTAAATATCAACAGCAGTATATACATATTAAAGGAGCATCCTTGTTATCTGGGTGGGATCAGCTCAGTCCTGAAACTTATTGAATTAAATTCAAATTCCAGCTCAAGCTGAAACCCAGCTAGGAGCCAACTTGGGTCTCCACCCACAAGACCTCTTCAGCTTTTAGCCAAAGCCCCCTATTATAAAAGAGCCAAACTAAAATCCTCTCTTTGCAGAAGTTCCAAACATGCCAAGCTTCATGCTTGGCATACTAAGGGCTTCTGCTCACTGGATAATATTTTTTTCCAGTGCCATCCTCTCTTTACCATCACCTATTTCCCTAATCAGACTTTATGCCTCTGTCAGAATTTCTAATTTTATTTCCAATCCTTTTATCAATCTAGGTTTTTGGGTCTGTAAATTCCTTTACAGAGAACCTCTGTGCCGCCAGAAGGGAGTCCTCAATACTCCGGACCCCAAGGGGTTGCAGAGGAGCCAAACCTCTCCATTTGGTTCCCTGAGCCCCGAATCTGCCACTACACCTTATCATTTAATTCCCTGATCACCAGAAACCCTAATTTCATTTTAGTTCCCTAAATCTAAACCTCATCAATATGATCTTGTCATTATTATATGCAAATGAGTATATGTAATTCTTCAAAACTGATTAGTGTGGAACTCTTTCCTAATTGATAGAATTGAATACTTTACCCTAAGTGAGCAACAGAGTTAAGTTGTGGAGAGCATCCAAGCTTTCTTTGGTTTCTTGGAGACTCTTCAAGCTTTAATTTATTTCTTATTCAGAAGCTTCTAGCTTTCAGAGGGAAGATGGAAGAAACCAACCACATTTCAAGTTGCTGAAGGAAAAGACGCTGGAAAGACATGAGAGAAACCAGAAGTCTTGATTACGTCTATACCAATTTCCTATGTGATGACTTCAGAAAGTTTCCCCTGGATAAAATGTAGAACTAAAACACGTTGAAATTCAGGTAGTCAAGTACATACACATATGTCCACAAACACAAACACATGAGCATAGAAAACCTGAGTTTGAAGAAACCAATCTGTTCTATCTAACATCAGCTGAAAAGACAGTGACAAATGTTTCTACTTTATCATTACAAACTTATCATCAGTTAGTAGAGCTTTCATAGAGCTCTGGCAAGTAATCTGTGATTAGAAATTATTCATAAACACAAGAAAAAGCTAATAGGTTGCAGAAATTAAATACATGATGGAATAACGGAAAAACACAGTAGTTTATAATCAATTCAACTATGCTAGAATATTGATTCTACTACCTACTCTCCATGATCCATAGTTTTTCAACCTTTCTCTAACTTCTTTGTAAATGGAGGGAAGATGAGTAAGTTAATTTATTATATATCTTCTATTTCTTTATCTAAATTCATCTCAAAGCATGTCATCTTTCTCACATGTACCCAAACTCCTGTTTTTTTATTATACCAAGGAGAGCCAAGTGGGCTGAATCTGTCTAAAAAATCTTCTTTCCTTCAGGGATAAAGATATATGTTTAAAGTTGTGAAGGGTCAAAGCTGTTGGCTTGTGTCCCAGAGACCCAATGTACCATGTGAAATACCAACTGGTATTCATTGGCCCAGAACATAAGACTCTTAAATGCCCTAACCCTCCCAAAGGGTTCCACCTGCCAGTAAACAGATCATTGGTTCATCTTTGAATTAAGCTCGCAACCAGATGTGTCAATAAGCAGGACTTTTTAAGTTAAAGAATCTATGTAGCATAATATACAGTATTAATCTTGACAAAAAACCAACCCCCCCAAAAATTGGTTATTTAAAAAAAAATTATCCTTTCTGTCATTTATTCACTGGTAAAAAATGAAACATGACTATTTTGGTACATCCCCTGGTCTATTGGCCATGGCATCAATTGTTGGAAGTGCTGATGGGTAATAAGGCAAGGTAGTATGTATGTAGAATTTATCTTTACATCTTCTGCAGACCTAGAGGGTGGTGCTCTGTTTAATTCAAATGTCACAGTTATAGTCTGCATCCCAGCATGAGAGCTTAGCAGCATTCAATTGTACACTTAAACAGAAATGCCTGCCTGTGCCCAGTGTCTGGGAGAAGATTAATAGTATCTTTTTATTTTGAATAAATCTAACTGGAGGCAACATCTGAGATTATTGGGATGGTTAATACTCTGACTCCCTTGAAGTACCACTAGGATGAGCATAAAAGGAAGGAAGGATTTTCTTAAAAGAATGGTCCCCAATCAGTAACAATTGGTCAATGCCTGGATTGATTTGGAAAAATGAGAACCATTTTATGAAATGATTTTAAAAAATGGAACTAGGTTGGGAATTCCTTTTTTTAATATTTTCTCGAGGTTTCACAGTTCTCTGGAAAACAGCCCATTGTGACATGTGCTTGGAGACATTCTTTTTAGCAAATAAAGCAAAGTTTTCTAAATTTATTTGCCTTGCTAATTTTACCTTATCAAAGTTTGTGCATAACAGGTATGGCTAAATTAAAACAAAGTTGGAAAGAACTACACACACACACACACACAGAGCACACACATTTTAGCCATTGCATTATTTTTTTCCAAATCACTGGAATACTATTATGAAAAATGAAATATTTATTTATTTATTTATTTATTTATTTATTTTCATTTTTCCAAATTATCCCCTCCCTCCCTCCACTCCCTCCCCCCTATGGCAGGTAATCCCATACATTTTACATGTGTTACAATATAACCTAGATACAATATATGTGTGTAAATACCATTTTCTTGTTGCACATTAATCACCAGCTTCCGAAGGTATAAGTAACCTGGGTAGATAGACAGTAGTGCTAACAATCTACATTAACTTCCCAGTGTTCCTTCTCTGGGTATAGTTATTTCTGTCCATCATTGATCAACTGGAAGTGAGTTGGATCTTCTTTATGTTGAAGATTTCCACTTCCATCAGAATACATCCCCATACAGTATTGTTGTTGAAGTGTATAGTGATCTTCTGGTTCTGCTCATGAAATAGTTATTTAGTAAATTGTATTTTAGAGATTAAATCATTAATGAAGTCTCTAAAGTGAACAATTTATACCCAGTAAGCAGTGCTCTAAATAATGAACTCAGTTATTATGTATATGTTCAAGAAATGCACAAAATGAAGCAATATTAACTTTCTCTGAACAAATTCTGAATAAGGAAAATGGGTGGTATGTATTTCTTTCACAGGAAAATAGATCTTATAGATGCTAGTATGTAAGTAGCAAACTTTGATCTTCAGATTCAAAGTTTCAAATAATATTTGTCATTTGGTTTGTTGGTTTATTGAGTAAATTAAATTGCAATCCCTAAAATGCTATGCAGATGTCATCTGATAAGATATTAGCTCTCTACAAAAAAAAAAAAAAAAAAAAAAAAAAAGGAATTTACCATAATTAATTTAAAATGTAAATATATTTTTCTTTAATTTACTCTCTCTGCTAGGATGCATTCCATTAGCAAAAGGAAAAAAAAATAGTCAAGGAAAATAAATTGCCTTCTGACCATGTCTTCCCTGCATCTTGAATGTAGATAACTAAAATAAATATAACTATTCTTAGTAGAGAAACATTTAATAAGGAAATAATTTTTGCAATAAAATTATTATAGGTTCATATGAGAAAAATCTTATTTCTAAATATGTCAGGAGCAGTTTCAAATTCATAAGAAGAGATAGTCATGAAATGATTAATGGTCAAAGAATATGAATAGTTTTCAAAGGAAGACATCCAAGCAATGAAGAGTAATGAAAATTATTCAAAAACATTTATAATTACAAAACTTCAAATGAAAACATCTGTGAGTACATCTAGTTCCTAGCACACTGTCTTGTATAGAAAAAGTGCCAGAATATTCAATGATTTATTGATTATTTTTACATGTAAGAAATATTATTCTCCAATTTTGTAAATTATTTCCACTACAGAAATATCTTTCTTCTTCCTTAACTAACTTCCTCCATCCTTTCCTGCCTCTTTTCTTTCTTTCCTTCCTTATTTTCTTTCATTTTTATGATACTAGAACCTACATCATGAAAACAGTCTTGACATATGGTCAGTTTTGGCTACAAAATATCTGAAAATTCATGTAGATGGGAACTCTTGAGAAAAGTTTTAGAGCTCTATGATCTTTATCATTGCATATGGATTGAAATTTTAACTTTTTGGTGGTTATATATTATGGGTTTGTACAGACATAGTTCTTTTTAAGGTTCCATGACACAATTCTATACATTTACATTTTTTCCTGTGATAAAGGGAATGAAGAAAGTCATATTCCCTTTCTCTCTATTGTTTTATAAACTATAACTATTTTTTTTCCCTTCTGTAAGACTTAATGAATGTTTTCTTCTCTAGAAAACATAGTAAATTCAGTCTTTCTCATGTTAGTCTCTTACCTGGAAATGAGATTCAGATTGAGAATAAAGATTTAATCAAGTGGAAAATATTCTTTCATGGTTCAATAAGAAAATTCAAGTTTTTAAAATTAACATTTTGGTAAAGTCATGTATGTTCTGATATATTAGAGATTAAGCCACTGCTCTCCCCTTCACCCTTTTCCTTTATTTTTGAAAAACAACAATCCTCTTAACAAATTTCACCACTACCCTATCAGACATGTGATCTAACCAATTGTCTTGCATTGAGGATTATGGCTATGATATTGCTGAACTTAAACAGCCTTCTTGGTAATGCTATATAAAATAGATTTATATTTCATTTTCACTGCCTACATACTATTCTATTTAAGAATGACTGCATAATTTGGAACTATGCTCAAAAAGTTATCAAACTCTGCATACCCTCACTGCTGCCCCCTGCAGTCTGTAGAGGAAACTAGGTAATGCCATCCAGCTCCCAACAACAACAACAACAACAACAACAAAAAAAAAAAGCAGACTGCATTTGTTTTTCTTGTTAGTTTGTTTTCTTTTATTCTTCTTTGACAAAATGAGCAAAAAATTAAAACAGACTCTAACCATTGGTAGCTTCTATATGGATAAAGAACAGATTTAAACCCTGAGGAGACTTAAAACAGAATGTGTCAGATGAATCCCCAAATCCTCAAAGGGGGATATGCTCTGGTCCTCAACACAGCATTCTGGAGGAAGGCAATCTGGAAGGAGGCAGTCTGAAAAGAGGCAGTCTGGAAGATGTTACAGTCTGGAAGAAAGCAGTCTGGATAAGGTTAAGGACAGAATTACCAGGAGAACTTCAGGGAAGCTAGAGGAGATTCAGAGCCAGGATTCAGGAAGAAGAGGATTCAAGATTCTATTTTTGTTTTGGCTGGAGGCTCCAGAAGCCTCCCAAGAAACCTGCTCACAGAGAAAAGGATTTACAGAAAAGAAACCTCCCGCCAGAGAAGGATTACAATTGAGAGACAACAGGGTACTACAATTTGGATGCTGGGGGGGGGGGGGTAATGGGACACTGATGCATTGTTGATGGATTTGTGAATGGATCCAACCATTCTGGAGAGCAGTTTGGAATTATGCTCAAAAAGTTATCAAACTGTGCATACCCTTTGATCAGTGTTACTACTGAGCTTATATTCCAAAGAAATATTAAAGAAGGGAAAGGGACCTGTATGTGCAAAAATGTTTGTGGCAGCCCTTTTTGTAGTGGTTAAGATCTGGAAATTGAATGGATGCCAAAGAATTGGAGAATTGTTGGATAACTTGTGGTATACAAATGTTATGGAATATTATTGTTCTGTAAGAAATGACCTGCATGCTCAGTGAAATGAGCAGAACCAGATCATTATACACTTCAACAACAATAACTATATGAGGATGTTCTCTGATGGAAGTAGATATCTTCAACAAAGAGAAGATCTAATTCAGTTCCACTTGATCAATGATGGACAGAATCAGCTACACCCAGAGAAGGAACACTGGGAAATGAGTGTGAACTGTTTTGATTTTTGTTTTTCTTCTCAGTTTATTTTTACCTTCTGAATGCAACAAGAGAACTGTTAGGTTCTGCACACATATATTGTATCTAGGATACTATAACATATTTAACATGTATAAGACTGCCTGACATCTGGGGGTGGGGGTGGAGGGAAGGAAGGGAAAAGTCGGAACAGAAATGAGTGAAAGGGATAATGTTGTAAAAAATTACCCATGCATATGTACTGTCAAAAAAAGAAAAAAGTTATAATTATAAAATTAATTTTAAAAAATTTAAAAAAAAGAAAAAAAAGAGAAAAAAAAGAATAATTTATTTAGTTTCCATTTAATTTTGATTTATTTTATCCTGGTCTCTTATTGCATGTGATTTTTTATTGCATCACAATATTTTAAAAAAAAATTCATTTACTATTTCTGCCTTTCTGCATTTGATTCTAGGTTTCTCTGTCCTAATTACATGGTCAATTTTTTATAGGTTCCATGAACCACTGAGAAAAAAGCATACTCCTTTCTGTATCCGTTCAATTTTCTCCAAAGGTATATCATATCTAGCTTTTCTAAAATTATGTTTACCTCCTTAATGTTTTTCTTATTCTGGATTTATTTATCTGTCTCTGAGAGAGCAATGTTGCGATCCCCCATTATCATTATTAAGCTATTTCTTATAGAACCTCTTTTAACTTCTATTCTAGCATTATGGACCCTATACCAATTGGTGCATATATATTTCATAATGATATTGTTTCATTGTCTATGATACCCTTAGCAAGATATAGTTTCCTTCCTTATCTTTTAGTTAGATCAATTTTTGCTTTTGCTTGATCAATTTTTGCTTTTGCTTGATCTGAAATCAGGATGACTTTCCCTGCTTTTTCTTTTTCTTTTTTATTTCACCTGTTAGGATTACTAGGTGCTAACTGGGTTGTCTAATTTAGTATGGTACTTAACAATTCTCTAGCTTAGAGTTCACACCTTTAGTTCAAACCTTTAAAGGAGTTTACACCTTTAAAAGGAGTTTGCTCATTGGTCTGTAAGAAGTTCCCAAAAGGAGGCGGAGCCAAGATGGCCGAGAAGATACACACTACTCTGTGAACGTCCTTACTCCCTCACAACCAATTAGATAAATCAGCCTCAGAAATAGCACTGGACTGATAGATACCACAAGGACTGGAAGCACGACTTACCAGCTGAAGAGAATCTGGAGTTTCAACAGAAAAGGTCAATTCCCAGGGGAGGAAGAAGAGAGGCCAGCACAGACGGCTGGGTGCTAGCACACTGCACTGATCGCGCTGGGAAGGGATCTGGGATCAGAGAAGCCACTAAGATAAAGAAATATGGCACAGGCTGTTAGATCTTCTCTGCTTCTAATACAGCAGTTCAGAAGAGAAATCTAAACCACTTTAAAAATTCAAAGATAGATTAGATCATCCCAGGATCATGGGGGTGACTCAGCAGATCTCAGAACCAGGGGGTATGGCCCCTAGCTCTCACCTGTGACTAGTTAAGAGATTGAGAAGTGGGCTGATACGGCCCAAGGCAACACACACTGCCTAGCTCAGCTGAAGGCTGTGGAACTCAGGCCCGGAAGCCCCAGAGAAGCGGAACCTTTGAACTAGGGACCTAGGTTTCTGGCAGACACTTCCAGTTTGAGCACAGGGGCTTTTCACGTCACCTGCTGCAGACATCCACGACCCACCAGGAAGCATAGGCTAGGCTTTGTGTTGCCTTTACTGTTCAGTCTCAAACCTCAGGGAAGCCGCTAGAACACAGCGCCCTCAAAGTACAGCAGTGCTGGTCACCTCTGAGGCACTTCCAGGGAGGGGGTGGGGAACTCTTTCCCAGAGCTCTTTCTTAGCTCAAAAGCAGGAGCCGCTGCATCCATCTGGTCTGGGAGGAAGCTGGTAAAGAAATAAATAAATAATTTCCTACCCCAGAGACAGACCCCAAAAGATTTTTTAAGTATGAGCAAAAAGGCAAGAAAAACTATAGATTCCTTCTACACAGAGAAAGAGCGGGTATCCAACCCCAAGGAAGTTAACAGCAGAGAGTCTGCAGATAACAACCTAAAGGGGAATGATTCCTGCCCCCCATCACATAACTCTCTCCTCGAAGAGACTATTAAAAAGCTAAGAGAGTTTGAAGAAAAATGGGGAAAGAAAAGAGAAGCTATGATAGAGAATAACAACATCCTGAAATTGGAGTTGGAAAAAATAAAGAATTCACAGGAGATGCAGGGAACCAAAATTTGTGAATTAGAAAAGGTTAAAAAATCACAGGAAAGTAGGATTTCTGAATTGGAAAAGATAAAAAAGTCTCAAGAAAACAGAATTTCTGAATTTGAAAAAGAAAATAATTCTCAAAAAAAATTAGGGAAATGGAAAAAAATTCAATAGAGCAAAATAATTCATTTAAAAATGAAATTGGGCATTTACAAAAAGAACTAAAAACTGTGAAAGAAGAAAATAACTCCTTAAAAGTCAGGATGGAACAAATAGAAATGAATGATTCATTGAGAACCCAAGAATCAATCAAACAAAACAAAAAAAAATGAGAATCTGGGGAATAACGTCAAATACTTACTGGGAAAATCTATAGACCTGGAAAATAGATCTAGGAGAGATAATCTGTGGATCATTGGACTTCCCAAAAACTATGACCAAAAAAAGAGCCTAGATTCTATTTTACAAGAAATGATCAAAGAGAACTGTCCAGAGATAATAGAAACAGAAGGGAAAGTAGATGTGGAAAGAATTCATCGAACTCCTTCTGAAATAGACCCTAAAAAAAGAACACCACGGAATATTGTGGCTAAGCTGCAGAATTACCACACAAAGGAGAAAAATCTTGCAAGCAGCTAGAAAAAAGCAATTAAAATACCAAGGTGCCACAATAAGGATCACTGAAGATCTGGCTGCCTCCACATTAAAAGATAGAAGGGCCTGGAACCTGATATTCCGAAAGGCAAAAAATCAAGGACTGCAACCAAGAATGAACTACCCAGCCAAGTTTAGCATCTTTTTCCATGGAAGAAGATGGTCATTCAATGAAATAGAGGAATTCTATATGTTTCTAAGAAAAAACCAGACTTAAACAAAAAATTTGATCTACATCCACAAGACTGAAGAGAAACAGAAAAAGGTACACAGAACCCTTGAGAATTGTAACTCTGTTGTGGGTATATAAAAAGTACTCATGGATAATTTGATTTTACTGATATAAAAGAAAAAAATGGGGGTGTAGTAAAGGGAAGGAGGTCGTTTCAGAAAAAGGGGAAGGAATGATAAAAAGAGGGAAAATATAGACCAGGAAGAGGCATAGAAAATACACCATATCTGAGGGAATTTAGTAAGGTGGAGAATCATTGTGTGAATCTTACTCTCATCAGAAGAGGCTCAAAGAGTAAATAATTAACATATTTGTTTTTCAGAGAATTTTCTCTCACCTCATTAAAAGGGGGGAGAGAAAAAGGGAAAAGGAAAAGGAGAATAAGTGAAGGGACTTGGAGGGAGGGGGGAGGGATACTAAAAAAAGGGAGGGCTGCGCGTCACAAGGGGGGGTCTATAAATTAAATATCGGGGAAGGGGATAAGGGGGGTCAAGGGAAAAAGCATAATCTGGGGATAATATGATGACAGGAAATACAGAATTAGTAATTTTAACTCTAAATGTGAATGGGATGAACGCTCCCATCAAATGGAGATGGATAGCATATTGGATCAAAAATCAGAACCCTACAATATGTTGTCTGCAGGAAACACACTTAAAGCAGGGAGATACATACAGAGTAAAGGAAAAAGGTTGGAACAGAGCCTATTATGCTTCAGGTAAAGCCAAAAAAGCAGGAGTAGCTATCCTTATCTCAGATCAAGCAAAAGCAGAAGTTGATCTAGTTAAAAAAGATAAGGAAGGAAACTATATCCTGCTGAAAGGTAGCATATATAATGAAGCCATATCAATACTAAACATATATGCACCAAGTGGTATAGTATCTAACTTTCTAAAGGAAAAGTTAAGAGAATTGCAAGAAGAAATAGACAGTAAAACTATAATAGTGGGAGATCTCAAGCTTGCACTCTCACAATTAGACAAATCAAACCACAAAACAAATAAGAAAGAAATTAAAAAAGTAAATAGAACATTAGAAAAACTAGGTATGATAGACCTTTGGAGAAAACTGAATGGCAATAGAAAGGAATATACTTTCTTCTCAGCAGTTCATGGATCCTATACAAAAATAGACCATATATTAGGACATAAAGATCTCAAAATTAAATGTAGGAAGGCAGAAATAATAAATGCCTTCTTCTCAGATCACAATGCAATAAAAGCTATATTCAGTAAAAAGTTAGGGGTAAATTGACCAAAAAGTAATTGGAAAATGAACAATCTCATCTTAAAGAATGACTGGGTGAAACAGCAAATTATAGAAACAATTAATAATTTCACCCAAGATAATGACAATGATGAGACACCATACCAAAATCTGTGGGATGCAGCTAAAGCAGTAATAAGGGGGAAATTTTATATCTTTAGAGGCTTATTTGAAGAAAATAGAGAAAGAGAAAATTAACGAATTGGGCCTGCAACTTAAAAAGCTAGAAAAAGACCAAATTAAAAACCCCCAACCAAAAATTAAACTTGAAATACAAAAATTAAAAGGAGAAATCAATAATATTGAAAGTAAAAAAATATTGAATTAATAAATAAAACCAAGAATTGGTTTTATGAAAAAGCCAATAAAATAGATAAACCTTTGTTAAATTTGATCAGAAAAAAGAAAGAGGAAAATCAAATTGTTAGTCTTACAAATGAAAAGGGGGATCTTTCCACAAATGAAGAGGAAATTAGAGAAATAATAAGGAGTTACTTTGCCCAACTTTATGCCAATAAATTTGATAACTTAAGTGAAATGGATGCCTTCCTCCAAAAATATAGGCTCCCTAGATTAACAGAGGAGGAGATAAATTGTTTAAATAGTCCCATTTCAGAAAAAGAAATAGAACAAGCTATTAATCAACTCCCCAGGAAAAAATCCCCAGGACCAGATGGATTCACATGTGAATTCTACCAAACATTTAAAGAACAATTAGCCCCAATGTTATATAAATTATTTGAAAAAATAGGGGATGAAGGAGTCCTACCAAACTCCTTTTATGACACAGACATGGTACTGATAACTAAACCAGGTCGATCAAAAACTGAGAAAGAAAATTATAGACCAATTTCCTTAATGAATATTGATGTAAAATCTTAAATAAGATATTAACAAAAAGACTTCAGAAAATCATCTCCAGGATAATACACTATGATCAAGTAGGATTTATTCCAGGAATGAAGGGCTGGTTTTATATTAGGAAAACTATTAATATAATTGACCATATTAATAATCAAATTAATAAGAACCATATGATCATCTCAATAGATGCAGAAAAAGCATTTGACAAAATCCAGCATCCATTCCTACTAAAAACTCTTGAGAGTATAGGAATAAATGGACTATTCCTTAGAATAATCAGGAGCATATATTTAAGACCGTCAGTAAGCATAATATGCAATAGAAATAAACTGCAACCTTTCCCAGTAAGATCAGGAGTGAAACAAGGTTGCCCACTATCACCATTACTATTCAATATAGTACTAGAAACGCTAGCCTCGGCAATAAGAGCCGAGAAAGAGATTCAAGGAATTAGAGTAGGAAATGAGGAAATCAAACTAACACTCTTTGCAGATGACA
The DNA here is from genome assembly GCF_048593235.1 of Sminthopsis crassicaudata. Classification (NCBI taxonomy): domain Eukaryota; kingdom Metazoa; phylum Chordata; class Mammalia; order Dasyuromorphia; family Dasyuridae; genus Sminthopsis; species Sminthopsis crassicaudata. Next base: position 283,944,018 of record NC_133618.1, read on the forward strand.
TGATGGTATACTTAGAGAACCCCAAAGACTCTGCTAAAAAGCTACTAGAAATAATTAAAAATTTCAGCAAAGTGGCAGGATACAAAATAAATCCACATAAATCCTCAGCATTTTTATAAATCACTAACAAAATGCAACAGCAAGAGATACAAAGAGAAATTCCATTCCAAACAAATGTTGAGAGTATAAAGTATTTGGGAATCCATCTACCAAAGAATAGTCAGGAATTATATGAGAAAAATTACAAAACACTTGCCACAAAAATAAAGTCAGATTTAAATAATTGGAAAGACATTCAGTGCTCTTGGATAGGCCGAGCGAATATAATAAAGATGACAATACTCCCCAAACTAATCTATTTATTTAGTGCTATACCAATCAGACTCCCAAGAAACTATTTCAATGACCTAGAAAAAATAACAACAAAATTCATATGGAAGAATAAAAGGTCGAGAATTGCAAGGGAACTAATGAAAAAAAAAAAACTCAGAAGAAGGTGGTTTAAGTGTACCTGATCTAAAGCTATATTATATAGCAGCAGTCACCAAAACCATTTGGTATTGGCTAAGAAATAGACCGGTAGATCAGTGGAACAGATTAGATACAAAGGACAAAAAAGCGTACATCTATAGCAATCTAATCTTTGACAAACCCAAAGATACCAACATTAGGGATAAAAATTCATTATTTGGAAAAAATAACACCATATACCAAGATAAGATCAAAATGGGTCCATGATTTAGGCATAAAGAGAGAGATAATAAATAGATTAGAGAAACAGAGGATAGTCTACTCTCAGACTTGTGGAGGAGGAAGGAATTTATCACCAGAGGATATCACAAAAATATTATTGATCACAAAATAGAAGATTTTGATTACATCAAACTAAAAAGTTTCTATACAAACAATACTAATGCAAACAAGATTAGAAGGGAAGTAACAATTTGGGAAAATATTTTTAATAGCAAAGGTTCTGACAAAGGTCTCATTTCCAAAATATATAGAGAACTGACTCTAATTCATAAGAAACCGAACCATTCTCCAATTGATAAATGGTCAAAGGATATGAACAGACAATTCTCAGATGAAGAAATTGAAACTATATCCACTCATATGAAAGAGTGTTCCAAATCTCTACTGATCAGAGAAATGCAAATTAAGACAACTCTGAGATACCACTGCACACCTGTCAGATTGGCTAAGATGACAGGAACAAACAATGATGAATGTTGGAGGGGATGTGGGAAAACTGGGACACTAATACATTGCTGGTGGAGTTGTGAAAGAATCCAGCCATTCTGGAGAGCAATTTGGAACTATGCCCCAAAAGTTATCAAACTGTGCATACCCTTTGACCCAGCAGTACTACTACTGGGCTTATATCCCAAAGAAATACTAAAGAGCGGAAAGAGACCTGTATGTGCCAAAATGTTTGTGGCAGCTCTTTTTGTTGTAGCTAGAAACTGGAAGATGAATAGATGTCCATCAGTTGGAGAATGGTTGGGTAAATTATGGTATATGAAGGTTATGGAATATTATTGCTCTGTAAGAAATGACCAGCAGGAGGAATAAAGAGAGGCTTGGAGAGACTTACATCAACTGATGCTGAGTGAAATGAGCAGAACCAGAAGATCACTGTACACTTCAACAACAACACTGTATGAGGATGTATTCTGATGGAAGTGGAAATCTTCAACATAAAGGAGAGCCAACTTACTTCCAGTTGATCAATGATGGACAGAGGTAGCTACACCCAGAGAAGGAACACTGGCAAGTGAATGTAAATTGTTAGCACTAATATCTGTCTGCCCAGGTTACATGTACCTTCGGAATCTAATGCTTATTGTGCAACAAGAAAATGGTATTTACACACATGTATTGTATCTAGGTTATATTGTAACATATGTAAAATGTATGGGACTGCCTGTTATCGGGGGGAGGGAGTAGAGGGAGGGAGGGCATAATTTGGAAAAATGAATAAAAGGGATAATATTATAAAAAATATATATAATAAATAAAAAAAATTAAAAAAAAAGAAATTGAGTTGATGATTAAAGGTGATTCTAGTTATGATCTTTCTCATATCTGATATATAGCTGAAATATGTATTTTTGCATTAAGTATTTGTTACATTGTCAATAAATTGTATAACTGGTTAAAAAAAATAGAAGTTCCCAAAAGCCCATGGGAGTACCCACAAGCTCATTCTCTGGGAGGATAAAAGGAGCCAAAGATTAGTCTGGAAGGAGGCAGTCTGGAAGAAGTTATAGTCTGGAAGAGGTTACAGTCTGTGAGAAGTCAATCTGGAGCGAGTCAAGGGAAGGATTTACCAATCTGGAGTGAAGTTGGAGGAGATTCAGAGCCAGGATTCAAGAAGAAGAGGATTGGAGATTCTACCTTCATGCTGACTGGAGGCTATGGATTCAGAGGGAGCTAGAGACTGAAGCTGGCTGGAGAGATTCAGACAGGAAAAGATTCAAGACACAATAGAGAACTAAAAGACACAATAGAGAACTAAAGCCAAGGCTGCCTCCCCAGAAGCTCCCCAAGAAATCTTTTCCCAGAGAAAGATAGCAATCTAGAGACAACAGAACTTCACATCACCTGAAGCATAATAGATTCTGCTCAGGCCTTTTATTTTTACTCTGTATTTATCACTGTCCTTTACATGTGTTTCTTGTAAACAACATAATGTAGGATTATGCCTTTTAATCCAGTTTGCTATCTGCTTCCATTTTATGGGAGAATTTATCAAATTCCCATTCACAGTTTAAATGACAGTTCTGTATTTCCTGCCATCTTATTTATTCCAAGTTATACTTGGAATACCATCTCTTCTCACCAGTATTTTGACTTTTATCACTACCTCCCTCAGTCAGACCTTCCTTTTTAGTGCCCCTCCCTCTTCCTTACACCTTTCCCCTACTACTTCCATTTTCCCTTCTATTAGCCTTCCCTCTCCTTTCCTTTTCCTATCCCACTTCCCTAAAAGGTGAGGTAAGTTTCTCTGTGAAACCAAATATATCGAATATGCTCTCTTAGAGACAAATATGATGAGACTAAGATTCACACAATGTTTAAACCCACTCCTTCTTTCACTCAATTATATGTCTTCTTTGTCTCTTCTTGAGATGTAAGTTTTCTAATTTTACCTCCATTTTCCTCTTTTTCCAGTAGAATCCCCTTTGTATCTCTTGTTACTTTTTAAAATTATCATAATAAAATCAAATTATATCTGCACTCTCTAAGTATACCCATAACAGTAATATAGTTCTAATTCAGAAATTCTATTTTCTTGAGACTTTTTTATCTTTTCCAATTCAGAAATCCTACTTTCCTGTGATTTTTTAACCTTTTCTAATTCACAAATTTTGGTTCCCTGCATCTCCTGTGAATTCTTTATTTTTTCCAACTCCAATTTCAGGACGTTGTTATTCTCTATCATAGCTTCCCTTTCCTTTCCCCATTTTTCTTCGATCTCCCTCAATTTTTTAAGAGCTTCTTCTAGGAGAGAGTTATGTGATGGGGGGCAGGAATCGTTCCCCTTTAGGTTGTTATCTGCTGATTCTCTGCTGTCAACTTCCTCGGGGTTGGATACCCGCTCTTTCACTGTATAGAAGGAATCTATAGTTTTTCTAGCTTTTTTGCTCATATTAAAAAAATGTTTTGGGGTCTGTCCCTGGGGTAGGAAATTATTTACTTCTTTACCAGCTTCCTCCCAGACTGGATAGATGCAGCGGCTCCTGCGCCTGAGCTAAGAGAGAGCTCTGGGAGAGAGTTCCCCACCCCCTCCCTGGAAGTGCCTCAGAGGTGATTAGCACTACTGTGCTTCGAGGGCGTAGAATAGTGAAGACAGCACGAAGCCCAGCCTATGTGTCCGGGTGGGGAGTGGATGTCTGCAGCAAGTGACGTGAGAAGCCCCTGCGCTCAAACTGGAAGTGTCTGCCAGAAACCGAGGTCCCTAGTTCAAAGGTTCCGCTTCTCTGGGACTTCCTGGAGCTGAGTTCCACTCCCTCCAGCTAAGCTAGGCAGTGTGTGTTGCCTTGGGCCGTATCCACCCACTTTCAATCTCTTAACTATTCTCAGGAGGTAGCTGAGGCCACACCCCCTGGGGCCAAGTCTCTGGTGAGTCACCCCCAGGATAGGGGAAAATCTAATTTGAGTTTTAAAATATTTTGGCTTTCTCTTCTGAACTGCTAAATAATTAGCAGAGAAGAGCTAACAGCCTGTGCCAGATTCCTTTACCTCAGTGGCTTCTCTGATCCCAGAGCCCTTCCCAGCGCAATGGGCGCAGTGCCCCTACCCCACCGTCTGTGCTGGTCTCTCTTATTCCTCCCCTGAGAACTGACCTTTCCTGTTGAAACTCCAGATTCTCTTCAGCTGGTAAGTCGTGCTTCCAGTCCTTGTGGTATCTATCAGTCCTGAGCTAATTCTGAGACTTAATTTATCTAATTGGTTGTGAGGGAGTGAGGACGTTCACTGAGTCGTGTGTTTCTTCTCCGCCATCTTGGCTCCGCCCCCAGTAATATAGTTCTAAATAGTTGTTTCCTTTTTATCTCTTTATGCTTATCTTAAGTTCTGTATTTGGAGATTAATTTTTTTTGTTAAGCTCAAGTCTTTTCATCAGAAATAGATGAAATCTACCTATTATTAACTGCCCTTCTTCCCTGAAAGATAACACTCTTTTTAGCTAGATAGCTTATTCTTGGCTGAAATAAAAAGTTATTTTTTTTCTAAATATCTGATTCCAGTCCCTTTGAGCCTTTAAGTTGGAAGCTGCAAGGTTCTGTGTGATCCTGATTATGGTTCCTCGATATTTGAATTATTTCTTTTTGAATGCCTGCCATATTTTTTCCTGGTCCAATAGTTTTGAAATTTAGTCACAATATTCCTTGGGGATTTACTTTGAGGTCTCTTTCAGGAGGTGATCGATGAATTCCTTTAATTGCTATTTTGCCTTTTGAGTCTAGGACACAAGGCAATTTTCTTTTATGATTTCCTGATGGATAATGTCTAGGCTCTTTTTTTCATCATGGCTTTCACAAAGTCCAATAATCCTTAGAATGTCTCTCCTAGATCAATTTTCCAGATCAGTTTTCTTAGAAGGTATTTCATATTTTCTTCTTTTTTTTCCATTTTTTGTTCTGTTTGACTCCTTAAAATATTATTGAGTCTTTCACTTCCATTTGTTCAATTCTAGTTTTTAGTATATTATTTTCTTCAGTTACCTTTTTTAGCTCCTTTTGCATTAGGCCAATTGAATTGCTTTGTTCGTTGCATTTTTTTCCATTTCACAAATTCTGTTTTTCAATGAATTGGTGTAGGGAGCTGTCGTCTCCAGAAGCTGCCGGATTGCTCTCTGGGAAGAGATCTGCTGTGTCTACTCAAATATCTCAGACAGATTCTTCTTCCTGTTGAGAACCATTGTCTCCAGGCAGTTGCCGTTAACTCTTGTCCAGAGAAGTGACTTCCCTTCCTGCAGAGAGCCCCATCAGGCCTGATGTAATGCAGAGACTTCTCCTCTTCCTGGAGTGCTGTCCTCCAGCCCTTGTCCTTCCCCAGTCCAGACTGCTTGTCCAGGCCCAATGTTGCCTCTTTTATCCTCCCAGAGAATGGGCGTGGGATAATGCAAGGACTTCTGGGAAGAAGTACTCCAACCAATGAGCTTGCTCCTCTTAAGGTGTAAACTCCCTTTAAAGGCCCAAGCCAAAGGTCTGAGCCAGAGAACTGTCAAGTCAACCTGAGTTCTCACCTTGTAATTGTCCAGACAACTTGAGTTCTCACCTAGTAATCCTAACAAATTGGTATCTTTTTCATATAGATATGAGGTATATGATTTTCTTATTTCATCAAATCTACTTTTAAGGAGTTTTTTTCAGATAATTTTTTTTTCCTTTTCCATACCCTCTTACAAAGATCTTATTTTCTTTCCCCACTTTTCTTCTAACTCTCTTTTAAAATCCTTTTTGAGATCTTCAGAGAAGGCCTTGTAAAATGGGGACCAGCTCATATCTCCCTTTGAGGTATCATCTGGAGTTGATTTGCCTTTGGAAACCTCAGGGTTTGAGGTCTGTTCTCTTTATCCATTATGATTGTCTACAGTCAGAGTTCTTTTTACATTTTTGCTCATTTTTTAAGTCTTGAGATCTGCTCTTAAGACAAAGGAGAGACAGTTGTTTAGTTTGCCTTGGGGCCACTGTTTCTGACAGACTTCTGGGGCTCGGTAATTATGTCCAGGTGCTGAGTTCTTTTTCTTTTATTACTCATAGGCTTGTAATTTGGGTGTATACCTTAATTGAGAGCCCACATATCCTGACTCTTTCCTCTTACATCTCAGTATTGTTGGGAGGGAACCCACCTCCTTCCTTCTCTTAGCATTTCCTTCCCTCCCTCCCTCCTTCCTTCTTTTTTTAAATTTATCTCTCCATCTGTCATCCATCTATATCTCACTGTCCCATACATTCTCAAGAAGATTGAAGTACCTAAGAAACAATATTATACTCTCTTCTTGTCCTCAGAATGTGTACATATCCAGCTTGAATGTTTCTAATTCCAATCAGGAAATTCCTTCTGTGTAACATATAATACTATGCCATAAAAACACATACAGAGAATGTAATTTTAATCCATAGTATTTCAATCAATCAATAACACTTAAGAAACTTAAGAAACACTTTGTACCAGACATTGAACAAAATGAGGATAGAAAGGAAAACATGAAAAGAAAAATCTTTCTTTCATGGAATTAGCATTATTTTCTGGGAAGCAAGATGTTTTATATATATATATATATATATGTATGTATGTATGTATGTATACACACATAGAGATACATAGATATATACATATCTATGTATCTATGTGTATATATATGTATATATATATATATATATATATATATATATATATATATATATATATATATATATATGCACACACATACATATAATTATATATCCACTTTGGCTCTTAAAATTATTAGTATTATTTTTCTTTAAACAATAACACTTTTTCTAGAATGATGAATTTATCCAATTTCTTGAACTTTTAATAACAATAATTGCTAACATATATAGTATGCCATTCATTGCACTAAACACACTTTAAAATCATTAACACATTTAATCTTCCTAACAACCTTAAGTAGGTGTTTTTATTGTCCCTATATTGCAGATGATAAAATTAATCAAAAAGACTCTAAATGATTTGATCAAGATAATAGGGTCAGAAGAGGGATTCAGATTCAGATCCAGATCTTCCTGACTCCAGGACTAACTAGAGCCTCTTTAACCTCCCTTCCTCCTTCCATCCCCTTCCCATCACCACATCAAACACATCTCTCTCTCTCTCTCTCTCTCTCTCTCTCTCTCTCTCTCTCTCTCTCTCTCTCTTCTCTCTCTCTCTCTCTCTCTCTCTCTCTCTCTCTCTCTCTCTCTCTCTCTCTCTCTCTCTCATTCTCCCTCTCTCTCTACATATATATATATATGAATTAAATATTCCTATTTTGTTTACTTTGTTTTCATTTGTTTGAATGTTTCCATGTCACCTATTTTCCCTTAGATTAGATTTCTTTGGAAAGAATATTTAAAGTTCTCCCTTTCATTGAAAGATCTTTTGTTTTTTGATTATTTATTAGACAGTTTTGTAGGGTATGTGATTCTGGTATTTTGCCAAAATTCTTTGTTTCATAAATATCATATTCCAGTAAAATAGCCCTAGATGAATGTGAATTATTTCAATGGCTATTTTACCTTCTGATTCTAGGATATCAGGACAATTTTCTTTGATGATTTCCTGAAAGATAAAGTCTAGACTTTTTTTTTTTTTTTTAATCTTGTTTTTCAGGAAATCCAATAATCCTTAGATTATCTCTCATAGATATATTTTCCAGGGTTTTTTTTTCCCCCCAAGGAGGTATTTTACATTTTCTTCTATTTTTTTCTTTTCATTTTTGTGGTTTTGATTGAAGAATCAGGCAGACAAGATATAATCACTAAACATGCTTATTTAGCATTTGTCATAATCTCAGCTAAACTCTGAAGATACAAAGAAAATAAAAACAAACAAAAAACATTTCCCTTCTTAAAGGAATTTTCATCCCAGTGAAGGAGAGCACATGTAAATAACTAGAAATACACAACACATTTACAGTACAAGGAATATAAACTGTGAGGTGAAGATATTAGCTTGGAGACATGAGAAGAGTCTACTGTAGAATGTAGAATTTGAGCTGTCTTGAAAAAAGATTGAAAAAGTAAGAGTCCCAAGGAAGTGGGCAGAATATACTAGGCATCACATACCAGCAGTGAAAAAAACACATTTTTGATGATGAATTATCATGTTAAAAAAATTTGCAAATCATCCGATTCAGCTGTAACTTAGAATGCATAAAAGTAAGGATTCTGCAAATGAATAATAATGTAGGAATGGTTCATATCATGAAGAGTTTAAAACAGGGGTTCTCAAGCTACAGCCTGTGGGCCAGATAAGGCCTACTGAAGATGTTTATGCAGTGTTATGGCAAATAGGCTGGGGAGCAGAGACAGAGTGTGAGTTTTTGTTTTTATTAAGTCTAGTCCTTCAACAGTCTGAGGGTCAGTGAACTGGCCCCCTATTTTAAAAGTTTGAGAACCACTGGAAAATGTCAGAAGTATTTATATTTGATCCTTGAGGTGATTTGCCTTTCATTATCTCCCCATCACTTAACACAATTCCTTGCACTTAGTAAATGATTTAGAAATGCCTGCTGACTTGACTTATTTGTATATATGTTGTTTCTCTCCTATATAATTAAGGCACTCTGAGGATAGGGTCTTTTATTTTTGTGATTACTTCTCTTAATACCTTGCAAGGTGCTGGGAACAGAATGGATTCTCTTCAGTATTATTGTTGTCTATATTTGTGTCTTCTGCCTTCTATGAGATTATAAGCTTCATGAAAGCAGGGATCTATAATTTCATCTTCTTCAGCAGTAATGCAGTTCTATACATACATCAAATGAGCAATTTTAATAAATCTTTATTAAACAAATTTTTTAAATTTATTACATCCTTGGGTCCTGGAATAAAGCTTTGCACCTAGTAGGACTTCAATAATTCTTATTAATTTGCATTCTTTTAAAGTCAGAGCAGAATCTGAATATTTTTTAGTTTTTCTTTCTTTAACCAAAAAAGTGTGTATCATAAAAACAGTCATTCCAGTTGAAATCATCAAAATCCCCATGTGGGACAATTGAATAACTAAAAACTTAATTTAGAATTATTTCCTAGTGGTTTCTTTGCCTGTTTGTTTGCTTTTGACTAGAGACATTTTAATGGAATAGAAAGACCTCCTAAGAATATCTGTCATAATGCAAACTGATTTTGATAGAATTTATATTTATTTATTTATCCTGTTGAGCAAAAAGTCCATCAGCATTATTAGAAGAAAATATTCAGCTAGAAAAAAGTTATTATGAAAATATAAATCAACAATCACATAAATACAGATTTCTAATATTACTCATTCTGACAAAATTTAAATAATGAGTGGATCTAAAATTTGAATGCTCAAATTACAAGACTAGAAGTTTCAAAAAAAAAATTTAGTAATCTATCACAACTTGAGAGAGAACACCCCTTTTGTTTAGGCACTGTATTATGATTTTAGACACATCTTAATTAAACATTACTAATGCCTACATTGTGTCACCCTTAATCCCTGTTGGATTTTTGCCTGAAAGTAAAAATACTGTTCATATTTTTCATTCCAGATATAAAGAACTAAAAAAGAATTCATTTTTCTGCACACAAAAGGTCACTATTTTTTCATTCCCCTCCCATACTTTTCCAGGGTATTTATTACCCTTTAAAATTTTCTGCTTTTGCTATTAAGGAACAAATTAAGTTGTAATGTTTATGAGGTGTAGAAAGCAATGAATTCCACACAATTTCACAAAAAAGTTTTTTCCTCAACAACTTTGTTTTATTAATAAGAATTTGATATTCCAAATTTAATGAGGAAGCAGCACTCATGAAGGCAAGCATTAAAATAAATGAATAATTTCTTTTTTAAATAGTGATACCAGACATTATAATTATTTTATATTAGTTACCTCAGTGCCATTAATGTTATTTGCCTCTTTATTGTTTTGTAAACTGAAGCAAATGTCAACAATGTATTATCTAAAGTAATTAATATGGAAAACAATAGCCTGTATATCACCAGTGGAAATGCCAAGACTATCATATTCTAACTTTTTAATTTTAATGTAGAATATTAAACAGAAGAGACAGAATACTATTGTCACAAGGTTGGAAATTCTATTGAAATTTAGTCAGTTACTTATCAGTGCCATTGAATACAGTATCCATCGCGCAATAATATTGCAAAGTGAGACGTAGACAAATAGAAGCTGCAAGCATCTGGTCCAGAGATAAATCCAGGAGGCTCATGCAGAAACAGGATACCAAAAAGGTCCAAATAACTATACTAAGACGAGGCCTTTTTGAATTCTTGAAAGTAAAATAAGAAACCAAAAATCCCTTCTAAGGACTTTATATTTTAGAAACAAGTGATAGAACAATAGGAAACAAGGATAGGGAAAACCATTTTTTCATTCTTTTAAATCAATCTAGACAAATACATATGTCATTTTCTTCCATGAGCAAAAATTCATCATTGTAATATCAATGTTCTATCTAGAAGTATTATGCAGTTATATGAATACTACAAAACATGGTGCCTTTTAGTCACCAGAAAGAAAATGAGGCGAGAGTCTGAAAATACAACTTATTTGGAGAAGGGGTAGAAATGCAAAGAAAGTTGGTGGGTTTGATAAAATGAATTCTTCAAGCCAGTTTTACTCATTATTATCTCCCAATAGATGGTTGAATGGACAAAAAGGGGTCAAAAGAAATGGTGTCATGACATCATAAGAAAAATAAATCATTAGAAAATGGGCAAAATGATGTACAGGAGCTTATGGATTGGTGATTAAAGGAATTTCCCAACTATACTCTATTATCTTTTTCAAGAACTAATCCTATTAAAAGGGTCAAAAGAACTCTTGAGGACTGTATTTTTGTTATGGATATACATAGATGGATTCTGAAAGAATCTAGAGAGGGGGAGGAACATTGAGTGAATCTTACTGTCATCAGAGTTGGCTCAAAGAGAAAATAATTGACATATTTGGTTTATAAAGAAACTTCTCTCACCTCATTAAAAAGTGGGAGAGGAAAAGGGAAAAGGAAAAGAGTAATAAAGGAAAGTACAAGATAGGAGAAGGGATTCAAAGGGGTGGGAAGGATTCTAAACAGGGAGAGCTGCATGAAGCAAGTGGTGGCCATAATTTTAATACTGGACAAGCAGGTAAGGGGGGGGCAAGAAAAAGAAAAGCATAATCTGAGGATATTCAGATGGCAGGAAATATAGAATTAGTAATTTTAACCGTAAATGTGAATGGGATGAACTCTCCCCTAAAGTGGAGGCAGATAGCAGACTGGATCACAAGTCAGAACCCTACAATATGTTGTTTACAGGAAACACATTTAAAGCAGGGAGATACATACAGAGTAAAGGAAAAAGGCTGGAGCAGAATCTATTATGCTTCAGGTGAAGTAAAAAAAAGCAAGGGTAGCCATCTTTATCTCAGATCAAGGAAAAGCAAAAACTGATCTAATCAAAAGAGATAAGGAAGGAAAATATATCTTGCTAAAGAGTAGCATAGACAATGAAGCAATATCAATACTAAACATATATGCACAAAGTGGTATAGCATCTAACTTCCCACAGGAGAAGTTAAGAGAGTTGCAAGAAGAAATAGATAGCAAAACTATAATAGTGGGACATCTCAACCTTGTACTCTCAGAATTAGATAAATGAAACCACAAAACAAAGAAGAAAGAAATTAAAGAGGTAAATAGAATATAAGAAAAACTAGGTATGATAGAGCTTTGGAGAAAACTGAATGGTGACAGAAAAGAATATACTTTCTTCTCAATAGTTCATAGAATCTATACAAAAATTAACCATATTAACCAAAATTAAATGCAGGAAGGCAGAAATAGTAAATGCTTTCTTTTCAGACCACAATGCTATACGAACTATATTCAACAAAAAGTTAGAGGTAAAAGTAACTGGAAACTAAATAATCTTATCTTAAAGAATAATTGGGTGAAACAGGAAATTAGAGACACAATTAATAATTTCATCGAAGATAATGACCAGGATGAGACATCATACCAAAATTTGTGGGATGCAGTCAAACTATTAATAAGGGGAAATTTTATATCTTTAGAGGCTTACTTGAATAAAATAGAGAAAGAGAAGATCAATGAATTAGACTTGCAACTTAAAAAGCTAGAAAAAGACCAAAAAATAAAATATTAAACTTGAAATTCTAAAATTAAAAGGAGAAATTAATAATATTGAAAGTAAAATAACTACTGAATTAATAAATAAAACTAAGAGTTGGTTTTATGTAAAAACCAATAAAATAGATACACCTTTGATAAATCTGATTAGAAAAAGGAAAGAGGAAAATCAAATTGTTAGTCTTAAAAATGAAAAGGGAGAACTTTCCACCAATGAAAAGGAAATTAGAGCAATAATAAGGAGTTATTTTGCCCAAATTTATACCAATAAATTTGATAACCTCAGTGAAATGGATGAATACCTCCAAAAATGTAAGCTTCCTAGATTAACAGAGGAGGAAGTAAATTGCTTAAATAGTCACATTTCAGAATAAGAAATAGAACAAGCTATTAATCAACTCCCTAAGAAAAAAATCCCCCAAACCAGAAGGATTTACATGTGAATTCTACCAAACATTTAAAAAACAATTAACTCCAATGCTATATAAACTATTTGAAAAAAAAGGGAATGAAGGTGTCCTACAAAATTCCTTTTATGACACATATATGTTACTGACACTAAAGCAGGTAGGTTGAAAACCAAGAAAGAAAATTATAGACCAGTCTCCCTAATGAATATTGATGCTAAAATCTTAAGAATTATCAAAAAGACTACAGAAAATCATCCCCATGATAATACACCATGACCAACGAGGATTTACACCAGTAATGCAGGGCTTATTCAATTTTAGGAAAACTATTAGTGTAATTGACCATATCAATAACCAAATTAACAAAAAACATGTGATCATCTCAATACATGCAGAAAAAGCATTTGAGAAAATCCAATATCCTATTAAAAACACTTGAGAGTATTGGAATAAGTGGACTTTTCCTTAAAATAATCAGTAGCATCTATTTAAAACCATCAGTAAGTATGATATGTAATCAGGATAAACTGGAACCATTCCCAGTAAGATCAGGAGTGAAACGAGGTTGCCCACTATCACCATTACTATTCAATATTGTATTAGCAATAAAAATTGAGGAAGAGATTAAAGGAATTAGAGTAGGTAATGATGAAATCAAATTATCTAAGTATAATGGTATTCTTACAGAACCCCAGAGATCCTACTAAAAAGCCATTAGAAATAATCCAAAACTTTAACAAAGTTGCAGGATAAAAAATAATCTCAAATAATTCATCAGCATTCTTATATATATATATAACTAACAAAATCCAACAGTTAGAGATATAAAACGTTCACAGGACAAAATAGTCAGTAACTTTCATAATCTAGTGTTTGACAAACCCAAAGACCCCAGCCTTTGAGATAAGAACTCACTATATGAGAAAAAGTGTTGGGAAAATCGGAAATTAATATGGCAAAAACTAGGCATTGACTCACACTTAACACCGTACACCAAGATAAAGTCAAAATGGTTTGTGATATAGGCATAAAGAATGAGATTATAAATAAATTAGAAGAATAGGGGATAGTTTACCTCTCAGACCTGTGGAAGAGGAAGGAATTTATGACCAAAGAAGAACTAGAGATTATTATTGATCACAAAATTTAAAAAAAAATGGATTATATCAAATTGAAAAGTTTTTGTACAAACAAAACTAATGCAGACAAGATTAGAAGGGAAGCAATAAACTGGGAGAGTATTTTTACAGTCAAAGATTTTGATAAAGCCCTCATTTCGAAAATACATAGAGAATTGACTCTAATTTATAAGAAATCAAGCCATTTTCCAATTGATAAATGTCAAAGGGTATGAACAGGCAATTCTCAGATGAAGAAATTAAAACTATTTCTAGCCACATGAAAAGATGCTCCAAGTCATTATTAATCAGAGAAATGCAAATAAAGACAATTAGGAGATACCACTACACACCTGTCAGATTGGCTAGAGTGACAGAGATAGATAATGCAGAATGTTGGAGGAGATGTGGGAAAACTGGGACACTGATACATTGTTGGTAGAATTGTGAATACATCCAGCCATTCTGGAGAGTGCTTTAAAACTAAATTCCAAAAGTTATCAGACTGTACATACCCTTTGATATAGCAATGTTACAACTGGGCTTATATCCTAAAGAGACTTAAAGAAGAAAAAGGGACCTGTATGTGCAAGAATATTTGTGGCAGCCCTATTTATAGTGACCAGAAACTGGAAACTGTGTGGATGCCCATCAACTGGAGAATGGCTGAATAAATTATGGTATATGAATATTATGGAACATTATTATTTTGTAAGAAATGACCAGCAGGATGATTTCAGAAAGGCCTGGAGAGATTTATATGAACTAATGCTGAGTGAAATGAGCAGGACCAGGAGATCATTATATACTTCAACAACAATACTATATGATGATCAATTCTGATGGATGTGGCCCTCTTCAACAATGAGATGAACCAAATCATTTCCAATAGAGTAGTAATGAATTGAAACAGCTACACAAGTGAAAGAACTCAGGGAAATGAGTATGAAACACTTCATAGAATTCCAAATCCCTCTATTTTTGTCTGCCTGCATTTTTTATTTCTCTCACAGGTTAATAATTCACTATTTCAAAGTATGATTCTTTTTGTACAGCAAAATAACTGTATGGACATATATAAATATATTGTATTTAACTTATACTTTAATATATTTAACATGTATTGATCAACCTGCCATCTGAAAAAAAGGGGTGGGGAGAATGAGGGGAAAAGTTGGAACAAAAGGTTTTGCAATTGCCAATTCTTAAAAAAACTACCCATGTATATCTTGTAAACAAAAAGCTATTAAAAGAAATGAGGCCTTTATCAGAACCCTTGAATATATATTTTAAAAAATCCTGGTTTATTACCCTACTACTCTCATACTAATTACCAAATCCAGCCTCTGAATTAGCTCTGGATTGGCAGAATCCACAAATATTAGGAGTGTAACAAATTACCAGCAGAAGACAATTTAGAAATTCGCTAGAAAACATCTGTTTCAATCAGGCATGAAGAGAGAAGGCCCAAGTACAAGCAGGTTGAACACAGACCAAACACATGCAGGGCAGACTCAGGGAGGTATGAGATTCGTGATCAGAAAATCTATAGGGAGGAATCTACAGAAGTGTAGACTACTGTTATACTCCAGTTGAAAGCCAGTAGAGAAGTTAAAAACACCCAACACAAACACAAAAGGTAAATAGTGAGACCCAAAATACCAGAATCTCATGGGATCTGGCTATGTCCATCTAGCACCAGAAGTCAGTAAACATTGACTCTGCAGCTAGCACTGATCCAGTACAGCAGCTGTCACTTGTTAGGAAGCTTGGGCAACTTCTCTTTCCATAAAAAACAGATCTCAACTTTAAAAAAAAAAAAAAAAAAAAAAAAAAAAAAAAAAAAAAAAAAGAATAAAAAAAGCAAAAAGAACTCTGACCATAGATGCTTTTTATGTTGAAATAGAAGAACAGTTTTCATACCCTGAGGAGACTAAAAGCAGATCATCTCTAGATGAAACTCCAAAAGGTAATATAAATTGGTCCCCATCACACAAAGTTGTCTTATAGTTTTTTCTATAATAATCTTAAAAGAGAGCTGGAAAAAAGGACGTGAAAACATTACAAGAAGGTTTGGAAAAGACAACACAGAAATTATCTGAAAATAACTTTCTACAAAATAGTGACATGTAAAAAGGAAGTAACTCCTTAGAAAACAGAATTTGTGAAATGGAAAAAAAATCTAATGAACAAAACAACTCATTTAAAAATTCTATTGGACAAATACAAAAAGAAATTTTTTAAAAAGTATATGAAGAAAACTATTCAATAAAAATCAGAACTGAACAAATGGAAATGAGTGACTAAATAAGACATCAAGAATCAGTCAAGCAAAACAAAAAAAAATGAAAAAAATAAAAAAAATAAATAAAATATCTACTTGGAAAACAACTGAGCTGGAAAATAGATCTAGGAAAGATAATCTAAAAATTATTGGACTTTCAAAAAGCTATGATTAAAAAAAAAAAAAAAAAAAAAAAAAAAAAAAAAAAAAAAGCCTAGACACTTTTCCAGGAAATCATCAAAGATAATTGTCCAGAAGTTATAGAATAAAAAGGTAAAATAGACATTGAAAGAATTCACTAAACATTTACTGAAAGAGGCATCAAAATTAAAACTCCAAGTAATATCATGGATAAATTTCAATACTATTGGGATAAGGAACAAAATATTAGAAGCAGCTAGAAAAAAAAAAAAATCAAATACCAAGGAGCCACATTAAAGATTACCCAGAATCTAGCAGCTTCTACCTTAAATAAAAGGGTCTGGAATCTGATATTCTGAAAGGCAAGTGAATTTGGAATGCAGCCATGAATAAACTACCTCACTAAACTGAACATTTACTTTTGGGGGAAAAGATGGACATTCAATTAAACAGATGAATTCAATTCATTTTTGATGAAAAGACCAAAGCAAAACAAGAAAATTAACCTTCAAATATAGAACTCAAAAGAAGCATAAAAAGGTAAAAAGAAAAGAACTTGAGAGCTGTACCTTTGTTATGGGTATACATAGAGAGTGCATGTATAATTTGATTTTTACTGTTATAATATAAAAAGGAAATGATAAGTGAAGGGGATTGTACCAGAAAAAGGGGAAAGTGGAGGTAAAATGAGTGAAATTACATCTTATGAAGAGGCAAAGAAAACATTATAATTGAGGGACAGAAAGGAGGGAGACAGATATTGTGTGAATCTCGCTCTCATCAGACTTTGCTTGAAGAGAAACTATTAGAAATATTTGGTTTCACAGAGAAACTTCTCTCCCATTATAGGAAAGTTGGAGATCAAAGGAGAAAATGGAAGGGGTAGGCTAAATACAAACAGAAACAGTAGGGGAAAGGTATAAGAAAGGAGGAGGGATTCTAAAAAGAGAAGATTGCTTGAGGTAAATGGTGCTTATAAGTAAAATAATGGGGAAGAAGGAAAGGGAAAAGTATGGTTTGGGTTTAATAAGATAGCAGGAAATACATAATTAGTAGTTTTAATCATAAATATGAATGGGGTGAACTCTCCCAAAAAGGAGGTTAAAACTTTTAATCCAGCAGACTGGATTAAAAGCCAGAATCCAACAAATTTTAGTTTACAAGAAATATATTTAAAGCAGAGTGAGGCATACAGAGTAAAGTAAAAGGCTGGAGCAGAATCTATTATGCTTCAGATAAAGTAAAAAATAAAATAAAAAAAAAATAAAAGTAACCATCCTGATCTCAGAGCAAGCAAAAGCAAAAATTGATTTAACTAAAAGCAATAAGAAAGGAAACTACAACTTGATACCAATACCATACCAGTACCAATAGATAATGAAACAATATTAACATTAAATATATCTATAGATGCTTACTTCCATATAATAGAGAAAGAAGAGCTCAATGATTGGTCTTGCAACTAAAAAAGCTAAAAAAAAGCAAATTAAAACCCCCCAAAACAAATACCAAATTTAAATTTTAAAAATAAAAGGAGAGATCAATAAAATTGAAGGTAAAAACATTGAATTAATAAAACTAAGAGGTGGTTTTATAAAAAAAAAAAAATAGATAAGTCTTTAGGAAAGAGGAAAATCAAATATTTAGTCTTTAAAATGAAAAGGAAAAACTTTCCACCAATAAAGTGGAAATTACAGTAATACTTAGGAGTAACTTTGCTCAACTTTATGCCAATAAATTTGATAAACTAAGTGAAATGGAGAAATACCTACAAAAATAGAGACTGCCCAGATTACCAAAAGAGGAACTCAATTATTTAATAGTCCCATTTTAGAAATTGAAATAGAACAAGCATGTTGATCACCTAAGAAAAAAATCCCCAGGTCCAGATCGATTTACATGTGTATTTTTCCAAAAATTTAGGGTACAACCAATCCAATATTATATAAACTATTTGGGGAAAAAAAATTAGAAAATGAAGGGCTCCTATCAAATTCCTTTTATGACACAGACATGGTATTGATATCTAAACCAGTCAGGACAAAAACAGAGAAAGAAAATTATAGCCCAATCTCCCTAATGAATATTGATGCAAAAATTAAAAAAAAAATAATAGCAAAGAGATTACAGAAAATCATCCCCTGGATAAAACACAAAGACCAAGTAGGATTTCTATCAGGAATGCAGGGCTAGTTCAATATTGGGAAACTATTAGCATAATTGACTATATCAATAAACAAATTAACAAAAAAACACATGATTATCTTAATAGATGCAGAAAAAGTATGTGATAAAAACCAACATCCATTTTCTATTAAAAACACTGGAGAGTATAGGAATGAATGGACTTTTCCCAAAAATAGTCAGTAGCATCTGTTTAAAACTATCAGCAAGCATTATATATAATGGGGAGAAACTGGAACCATTCCAAACAAGATCCAGGGTGAAACAAGGTTGTCCACTATTATCATTACTATTCAATATTGTATTAGAAATGTTAGCTTTGGCAATAAGAGAAAAAAAAAAAAAAAAAAAAAAACAGATTAAAGGAAATAGAGTAGGTAATGTGGTGTCCAAATTATCACTCTTTGCAGATAATATGATGGTATACTTAGACAGCCCTAGAGAATCAACTAAAAAAACTTTTAGTAATAATCCACAACTTTAGCAAACTTGCAGGATACAAAATAAATCCACATAAATCATTAGCATTTTTAGATATCACTAACAAAATCCAACAGCAAGAGATAAAAAGAGAAATTCCATTTAGAATAACTGTCCATAGGATAAAATATTTGGGAATCTATCTGCCAAGGGAAAGTTAGGAACTATATGAGCAAAACTACAAAACACTTTCCACACAAATAAAGTCAGATTTAAAAAATTTGAAAAATATCAAGTGCTCTTGAATAGGTCAAGGGAATATAATAAAGATGACATTACATGACTATTTATTTAATGCTATACCAATCAAATTCCCCAAAAACTATTTTTTTCTGATCTAGAGGGAAAATAAAACAAAACAAAACAAAACAAAACAACAACAACAACAAAATTCATCTGGAAGAACAATAAGTCAAGAATTTAAAGAAAATTAATAAAAAAAAAAAAAAAAAAGGTGGCCAATCGTACCAGATCTAAAACTATATTATAAAGCAGCAGTCATCAAAGCCATTTGGTACTTGCTAAGAAATAGACAAGTTGATCAGTGGAATGTGTTAGGTTCACAGGACAAGAAACTCAATAAATACAGAAATCTAGAGTTTGATAAACCCAAAGATCCCAGCTTTTGGGATAAGAATTCACAAATTGACAAAAAACTGCTGAGAGATTTGGAAACTAGTATGGCAGAAACTAGTCATTGACACACACATAACATTATATACCAAGTAACAACTTCATAGAAGCAATCAATAGATATGAAATGGGGAAATGATATATTGAAATATTAGCTAGACAGAAACAGTAGCATGCTAGGACTCAGAGAATCTTAGATCCCCAGAAAACTTCTATCTGGATTTAGAAATGCACTCCCTAATAAGTGCTAAGAAGAATTATCTGTAGATACTAAACCTGAAGAATATCTATAGAATGCCCTACCTAAGTTTAAATCTGATCTCATATGATCTCATATACTTGTGAGATGCTCTTAAAGTCATGTAGCCTTTGTGTGCTTCAATGAAATACCTCTCTTTTAGGATTGGTGTGAGTCAAATGAGATGATATCTGTAAAGTACTTAGAATAGTTTCTGACATAAATAGGTATCTTTGAATTCTATAGAAATCTTGAGATAAACAAACCCAAGTAAATTCAGGGGCAAAATAAACAATCCAAAAAAGCAGAGACTATGATCAATACAACTTTCAGAATATTTCCATTATTCCTTGCTTGAGTTTACCACAAAAGTCCGTCCATGTCTGACCCTTCCCTCAATATTGGTAACAGAAGAGATACTTGGGGAGGATCTTGGGTTGGTCCAGCCTTGCATTCTCTCCCTGAACCAAGTAGCCTTAGAGGCAGCTGGTGTTCTTATTGAGCAACTGAATGCTTAACTGAATATAGATAAAAATAACAGTCTGGAGATTTCTGGTGGGTGCAGCTAGGAATTCCCTGAAACAGAAGCTGAGGCTTGTCAGGTTCACAAAAGTTGACAAGATTAACAAAATAGCCCTATTGCTTTATGGGAAAGGTCCTATGTGCACTGATTGTCAAATCTGGAAGAAAGAACAAAAGTAAAATCTACCCTGAATAGCCCATAAACTCTTTGGCAGGAGCCCAGCATTATAGTATCTGCTGAATCCAGTAGAACCAAGTGTTTCTCTCAGCAGTCCAGACAAATTATATAGCTTTGTGAAAAAGGGAAACCCCTCTATAGAGTACAATACGCACAAAGTTCCTGACTCACCATACACAAGACAAGGCAGTTCCTTCCTGTCTTATTAAGATTTCAAGTTAAGGGGCAGGAGGTGATGCAATGGATAGAGCACTAGCCCTGAAGTCAGGAGAATCTGAGTTCAAATCTGACCTCACACACTTCACACTGCCTAGCTGTGTGCCTCTGGTAAGTCACTTACCCTTAATTGCCAAAGGGAAAAAAGAAAGATTTCAAGTTTGACTTGTTTAGTTATTTTAGTCCTGTCCAAATTCATGAATTTAAGATTTTTCTGAAAAACACACTGGAGTGATTTGCCACTTCCTTATCCAACTCATTTTATTTGATGTGGAAACTTGAATAAGTGACTTAAGCAGGGACCTGGAACTAATAAGTATCTGAAGCCAAATTTGAACTGGGATCTTCCTCACTCCAGGCCTCTTAGTGTTTCTACTTTGCAACTTAGCTGTACTTCACTTTCAATAGCAAGCTAAAGAAAACTCTACAAACCACCAGGAAATCTTTTGGATTTACAAACACCTAAAGAATAAATTTTAAAGCTGATAGTAACCTTACAACAACAACAAAAATAAAGGCTTAGATTAAAAACAATGTCCTGGCCACAAGAATTGCAAGAGTTTATTAGGGAAATGAGATTGAAGACGGGATCCTGAAACTCTAAAAATCTTTAAAGGAGAAAAATCTCCTTCAACCCTGCCTCAGTGAGAGACTGTCTCAGGAAATCAGATAAAATGGTTTACCTAGGTGGGGTTGGTTGAGTCTTGAGCTAAAGCATTCCATACCAATTCAAATGTAGATATTCTATTTAATTCAACTCAAGCTGTACCTAGTCCCATCAAAAGCAAACCCAGGGATGAGCCAACTTGGGACTCCACCCATAAGCCCCCTTCAGCTTGTAGCCAAAGCTCCCATTATAAAAGATCCAAACTAAAACCCTTTCTTTGCAGAGGTTCAAAACATGCCAGTTATGTTATGCATGGGATGCCAAGGAGCCTCTGTCCACTGGAATATTCTTATCCAGTGCCACCCTCTTTTTACCCTCACCTATTTCCCGAACTAGAATTCATGCCTCTCTGTCAGGATTTCTAACCTTACTTACAAACCTCATAATAAACCTCTTTCATCAATCTAGATTTTCAGGTCTATAAATTCCTTTAAAGACCTGGTACCCCCCCCAACTTTTTCAGGGGTCCAAGACCAATATACTAAGGCCAAAACTGGAAGAGCCCATTCTGAGCCCTTGATGTTTCTCCCACTCTGCTGTTACAAACAGCTGTTTTGTTTTTGTTTTTGTTTTTTTTTAACTCACCTGAACTAAAACCTGAGACTCTCAGCTCTTTTCTTCTCAGGGCAACTTTTGCCTCCTGAAAAGACACTCGGAGCAGAGGTGCTTTGTTAATGCAAATCTCTCCCAGACCTAGGTCGGGAACCCCAAAGGTTCGCGCTATAGGTGATATGGAAAATGTCCAAGGAGACCCCAGTCCCTGTCCTGAGTTCGAGTAGAAGAAGCATTGGAGGAACTGCCTTTCCACGGCGAATACCATGGGGGTTGAACTGGCTCCCCCAGCATCCTGCTCTCTGGTAGGAATTTAGGGTTTGGCCCTGTTTCCCCTTTTATCTACCAGGACAGTCAGAACACCTCCAAGGCCTGTATGCTGAGTGGTCAGCACTGCTACTTTTCACTCCCTCTGGCCTCTTTCACCTCTCCCTCATAAAGAGTGGGGATAGTAGAGGGGAAGGTTCAGGATCTTTGCCTAAACCATCTTGGTAATTTTTCTGGTGAGATTGAGGAACCAACTCTCTATTAAAAAACAACAACAACAACAACAACAAAAACAGTACAGACTGTTAAGAGATTTCTAAAAGTTAAACTGCATGCTTATCTTGATCTGCAACCCTGACAAGCGGGGACATGCCCATCCCTAGATCATGCCTTACAAAAAGATCTTACAAAAAAAAGGCTGTTTTTAATCAAAAGCCTTGTAATCCAAGAGGTCTAAAAATTAACCCAGAGATAACCATTGACCCTATGTATTCAGAGCATTATTTGGGCTTTTTAAAAAGCCAATGAACATCAGTAGCTTATTAAACTTAATAAGTTTCAAGGCCTGAGTAATCCCTGTCACTCTAACCCAACTCCAGGAGAAATTAGCTCTCCTGGAAATTGGAGAGAAAGGGCTAACCTCTAGTCTACTTAACATCTTTTACTATAAACAAAGAACTTTTTGCTCCTACCATTTTCTCCTACTTGTGTTTAGCATTTGGTTGTATTAGATGGGCCACTGGAATTCTTAAAGGAAGTCCACAGAAGGGACCTGATGTATTTTCTCAAAACAGTC
Source organism: Sminthopsis crassicaudata (assembly GCF_048593235.1). Lineage (NCBI taxonomy): Eukaryota > Metazoa > Chordata > Mammalia > Dasyuromorphia > Dasyuridae > Sminthopsis > Sminthopsis crassicaudata. The sequence goes on from NC_133618.1 coordinate 283,967,060, forward strand.
TCATTCTTAAATGTCCTCATTTCCACCCTGGATGACACCCCACTTTTAATCTACTCCTGAGATCTGTTTTTTCTAGGCTTCAAACTTTGGATTCTCAAGTGCCCTTCAGCCTGGAGAACATGGGATGAGTCAATCTGGGACTCCACCCACGAGTTCCCTTTAGCTAAAGCTCCTATTATAAAAAGAGCCAAACTAAAACCCTCTCTTGTGCAGAGGTTCCAAACATGCTAGCTATGCCATGCTTGGGATGCCAAGGAGCCTCTGTCCACTGGAATATTCTTTTCCAGTGCCACCCTCTCTATACACTCATCTATTTCCCTAATCAGACTTCATGCCTCTCTGTCAGGATATCTAACCTTATTTCCAGTCCCCATAATAAACATCTTTCATCAATCTAGATTTTTGGGCCTGTAAATTAATTTACAGAGAGACTCTGCACCACCAGAAGAGAGTCCCCAAAACTCCAGGATAAGATAAAAAAATAGATAACCCAAGATACAGGAAATTCTTCTCTTAGGAGAGGTTAAAGGAGATAACTTGAGACTCAAATGAAATTCCTGTCTTATTTACAAATATCTCCAGAACCTTTTAGATAACATTTCTGTGCAAATGTTGTTTTATGACCCTAGTTATGTATAAAATGAATTTCTAAAATTGTTTTCCTCACACTTGGTTTATCCTTGCCTTGTGCTCGCCAACTTGTTCTGGCATCCCGGCTCTTGCCAGGCAGTTTGACCTTTCTGGAGGCCAAATGCCCATCTATCCCTTTACTATCAATAAAGACTTTGTTTTGACACACATTGATAGCAAATTCATTCGCTATCTGGACCTGCCATTGGTTACTTTGGGGAAGGAGAGAGAGGTAAGCAGACTACCAGAAAAAGAGCTGATCCATCTAGGTTTAGAGCTTCAATTTCTCCTCATCATCCCTACCCTTGCTCCGAATCCCAAGATGTTACAAGGGAGCCAAACCTTTCCATTTGGTTCCCTGAATCCCAAACCTACCACTAGATCTTATCATTTAACTCCCTGACCACCAGAAACCCTAATCTCATTTTCATTTCCTAAATCTAAACCTTATCAAGATGAGAAATACAATGAAAAAATTTGAAAGGACATACTAGGCAAAAACAAAACAAAATCTGATGCATTAGAAGTGATGGTGAAAAATCTCATACAGGAGCTAAATTTTTTGAAAATTAAAATGAGCCAGAAAGAAATAATGACTCAATAACTAAACAAACAACCAAATAAACAAACAAATAAATAAATGGGATAGTGGTGGAAGAGGAAGCCTAAAGATTCCAATGCAAAAAAAAAAAAAAAAAAAAATCAAAAAAAAAAATCAAATAATCTAAGAAAACAGACTGAAGAGAGAGAATGTAAGAATTATAAACTCTTAGAAAACCAGAATCACAAAAAAATCTATATAGAATAAATAGCAAGAAATTACCAATAGAAACTGCCTAGAACTCTTAGAACCAATAGCAAAGTGAAGAAGGATAAAAAAAAAAAAAAGTCAACTGTTCATCTCTTAAAAAGAATCCCAAAATGTAAATTCCCAGGAACTTTATGGCTAAAATTCAGCACTTTTAGATCAAATTAAAATATTGAAAACAGCCAAAAATATGTTCACATGTTAGAAGCAAAACAAAAACAAAATATTATATAAATCTTAGCAGATTATATGTTTTGAAAAAGAGGAAAGTTTGTAAAATTATACTACGGATAACCTGACAATTCTACAAAACATGAGCTTTTAAGGGAATGGAGGATTTTCAAGTATTTTTTAACAAAAAGACCAGAAATGAATGGGCATTAAAAATGGAAATGTAGGTGTCAAGCAAAATACAGCAAAAAAAAGTATTTGTTAAATTGAAAGGTAATCTGTGGTAATGAATCATTTATCTCCTAATAGGAGGATATTCTTTATTTTTTTCTTTTTCATTAAAGCTTTTTATTTTCAAAATATATGTATACATAATTTTCAACATTCTCCCTGCAAATCCTTGGGTTCCAATTTTTCCCTCTCTTCTCCCAGATGCTAGGTATATATTTAGCATGTGCTAGTTTTTATACACATTTGCACAATTATTATGTTAAATAAGAAAAATCAGAACTAAAAGGAAAAAAAAAATAGAGAAATAAAACAAAATGTAAGCAAACAACAACATAAAGAGTGAAAATACATTGTTCTGATCCACTCTCAGTCCCCACAATCCTCTCTCTCTGGGTGCAGATGGCTTTATTCACAACATGAGCATTGAAACTGTTCCTCTTATTCAACTTATTATTGTTGAAAAGGGCCACATCCATCTATAATATCAGTATTACCATGTACAATGATTTCCTGGTTCTACTCACTTCACTTAGTTTAAGTTAATGTAAGTCTCTCCACACCTCTTTGAAATCATTCTGCTGATCACTTTTTATAGAACAATATTCCATAAAATTCACATACATGACTTATTCAGCCATTTGCCAACTGATGGGCATCCACCCAGTTTCCTTGCCACAACTAAAAGGGCTGCTACAAACATTTTTATATAGTAGGTCCTTTTCCCTTTTTTTATGATCTATTTTGCATACAAACCCAGTAAAGATACTGCTGAATCAAAAAGTATGCACAGTTTGATAGTCTTTGGAGCATATTTTCAAATTGCTCTCCAGAATGGTTGAATAAGTTCACAACTTCACCAACAATGTATTAGTGTCTCATTTTTCCAACATCTCCAACATTCGTCATTATCTTTTTTCTGTCATCTTAGCCAATCTGAAAGACGTGTAGTTGTCTTAATTTGCATTTCTCTGATCAATAGTGATTTAGAGCATTTTTTCACATGACTAGAAATATTTTCAATTTCTTCATGTGTTCATATCCTTTGACAATTTATCAGTTGAAGAATGGCTTGAGTTCTTATAAATTTGAGTCAATTCTCTACATATTTTAAGCAATAAGGCTTTTTCAAAGGATATAAACAGACAATTCTCAGATAAAGAAATTGGAACTATTTCTAGCCATATGAAAAGATGTTCCAAGTCATTATTAATCAGAGAAATGCAAATAAAGACAATTTGGAGATACCACTACACACCTGTCAGATTGGCCAAGATGAGAGGAAAAGATAATGTGGAATGTTGGAGGAGATGTGGGAAAACTGGGACACTGATACATTGTTGGTCGAATTGTGAATACATCTAGCCATTCTGGAGAATTATTTGGAACTATGCTCAAAAAGTTATCAAACTGTGCATACCTTTTGATCCAGCAGTGTTACTACTGGGCTTATACCCCAAAGATATTTTAAAGAAAGGAAAGGGACCTGTATATGCAAGAATGTTTGTGGCAGTCCTCTTTGTAGTGGCCAGAAACTGGAAACTGAGTGGATGCCCATCAACTGGAGATTGGCTGAATAAATTATGGTATATGAATATTATGGAATATTATTATTTTGTAAGAAATGATCAGCAGGATGATTTCAGAAAGGCCTGGAGAGTTTATATGAACTGATGCTGAGTGAAATGAGCAGACCCAGGAGAGCATTATATATTTCAACAACAATATTATATGATGATCAATTCTGATGGATGTGGCCCTCTTCAACAATGAAATGAACCAAATCAATTCCAAAAGAGCACTAATCAATTGAACCAGCTACACCCAGTGAAAGAACTCTGGGAGATGACTATGAACCACTTCATAGAATTCCCAATCCCTCTATTTTTGTCCATCTGAATTTTTGATTTCCTTCACAGGCTAATTATACACTATTTTAAAGTCTTATTCTTTTTGTACAGCAAAATAACTGTATGGACATATATACATATATTGTATTCAATTTATACTTTAACATTTTAACATGTATTAGTCAACCTGCCATCTGGGGGAAGGGGTGGGGGAAATGAGGGGAAAAGTTGGAATAAAAGATTTTGCAATTGCCAATGCTAAAAAATTACTCATGCATATCTTGTGAATAAAAAGCTATAAAAAAATAAGGCCTTTATCAGAACCCTTGAATATATATTTAAAAATCCTGGTTTATTGTTTCACTTTTAATCTTGTCTGCATCAATTTTGTTTGTACAAAAAATTTAACTTAATATAATCAAAATGATCTATACTGCATTCCATAATATACTCCAATTCTTTGTTGGCCACAAATTCCTTCCTTCTCTACAGGGACAGTATCCTTTGTTCTAATTTGCTTATATTATCACTCTTTTGTCTAAATAATGAATGTATTTTGCCTTTATTTTATTATAGGTTTTTAGATGTGTGTCAATCCTAGTTTATACTATACTAATATTCTGGACTGGCAGAATCCACAAATATCGGGAGTAACAAATTACCAGCAGAAAACAATTTTGATGATTGCCAGAAAAGATCTGTTTTAATTGAGCATGGAGGGAGACAGACCAAGCACAAGCATGCTAAGCACAGATGCTGAGTGCAGGCAGCACAGACCCAGGATGGTGTATGCCAGAGTATCTACAGGGAGGAATCTACAGCAGTGTTGGCTACTATGATCTGGCTGCAAGCCAGTAGTTTAGCAGAGAAGTTATAAAACACCCAACACAAATACAAAAGGTAAATAGTGAACCTCCAAAAGCCAGAATCTCAAGGGACCTGGCCACACTCACTCATCATGGGGAATGAGTGAGCACTAACTCAGCACAGCTACTGTTGTTGCTTGTAGAGGAAGCCACTGCCACTAGTAGAGGAAGTGCGGACAAACTTCCTTGCCCTAAAAACAGATCTTGACTTAAAAAAAAAAAAATGAATAAAAAAGCAAAAAGAGCTCTGACCATAGATACTTTTTATGGTGATCCCCCCAGATGGATTTCTATGTGAATTCTACCAAACATTTAAAGAACAATTAACTACAACACTATATAAACTATTTGAAAAAAGTAGGGATTGGAGGACTCCCATCAAATTCTTTTTATGACACAGTCATGGTACTGGTATCTAAACCAGCCAGAATGAAAACAGAGAAAAAAATTATAAACCAATTTCCCCAATGAATATTGATGCAAAAATGTTAAAATAAAATATTAGCGAAGAGATTACAGATAATCATCCTATGGATAATGCACCATAACCAAGTAGGATTTATACCAGGAATTCAGGGCTGGTACTGTATTGGGAAAACGATTAGCATAATTTACTATATCAATAAACAAAATAACAAAAATCATGTTTATCTCAATAGATGCAGAAAAAGCAGATCTAAATAATTAGAAAGATATTAAATACTCTTTGATAGGTCAAGAGAATATAATACAGATGATAATACTACCTAAACTAATCTATTTATTTAGTGCTATACCAATCAAACACCCAAGAAACTATTTTATTGACCTAAAAAAAATCAATAAAATGCTTCTGGAAGAAGAAAAAGTCAAGAATTTCAAGGTAAACAATGGGAAAAAAAAAAAAAAAAAAAAAAAAAAACAAATGAAGATGGCCTACACCAGAACTAAAACTATATTATAAAGCAGCAGTTATCAAAACTATTTGGTACTGGATAAGAAATAGACTTGGTGTATAAATGTTTAGTATTGATATTGCTGCATTACTATGCTGCCATTTAGCAAGATATAGTTTCTTTCCTTATGTCTTTTAATTAGATTAATTTTTACTTTGGCTTGTCTGTGATCAGGATGGCTATTCCTGTTTTTTTTTTTTTTTTTTTTTTTTTTTTTTGTTTTGTTTTTTAATTTCACTTGAAGCTTACTAGATTCTGCTTCAGCCTTTAACCTTTACTCTCTATGTATCACTCTGTTTTAAATGTGTTTCTTGCAAACAACATATTTTAGGATTTTGGCTTTTAATCCATTCTGCTATCCACTTTCACTTTATGGGAGAGTTCATCCCATTCATATTTATGGTTAAAACTAGTAAGTATGTATTTCCTATCATCTTATTAATCCCAAAATTATACTTTTCTCTTCCTTTTCCTCTTTTCCTCCTCTCCAATATTTTACTTATGAACTACTTACCTCAAGCTTCCCTTCCTCTTTAGAGTTCCTCCCCCTTTCTTATACCTGTCCCCTATTATTTCCGTTTTCCCTTCTATTATCCTACCATTTCCCTTTTTTGCCTTGTCCCTCCCACTTTCCTATAAGGTGAGAAAAATTTCTCTGTGTAACCAAATGTGTCCAATATTCTTTGCTTGAGCCAAATTTGGTGAGAATGAGATTCACACAATGTTCATCCCCTTCCCTTTCCCCCCCTCAATTAAAATAAGTTTTCTTTGCCTTTTCATGAGATATAATTTCCCTCATTTTACCTTCCCTTTCCCCCTTTTCTGTTATAATTCCCTAATCACTCTAGTTTCTTTTTTATATTGTAAAAGTGAAATCAAATTATAGATTTACTATTTATGAATATCCATAAGAGAGATACAGTTCCTAAGAGTTATTTTCTTATTACCTTTTAGGCTTCTCTTGAGTTCTATATTTGGAAGTCAAATTTTTCTGCTCTGGTCTTTTCATCAGAAATAAATGGAATTCACCTGTTTTGTTGAATGTACATCTTCTTCACTGAAATGGGTCTATGATCTAGACATAAAGAATGATATTATAAACAAATTAGAAGAATGTAGGATAGTTTACCTCTCAGATGTATGGAGGAGGAAGGAAGTTGTGACCAAAGAAGAACTAGGAATCATTATTGATCACAAAATAGGTAATTTTGATTATATTACATTAAAAAGATTTTGTACAAACAGAACTATTGTAGACAAGATTAGAAGGGAAGCAATAAACCTGGAAAACATTTTTACATTCAAAGTTTCTAATAAAGTTCCATTTCTAAAATATATAGAGAATTGACTCAAATTTGAAACTATTTGTAATCATATGAAAAGGTGCTCCAAATCACTATTTATCAGAGAAATGCAAATTAAAATAACTCTGAGATACCACTACACATCTGTCAGATTGACTAAGATGACAGGAAAGATAATCATGAATATTGGAGAGAAGGTGGGAAAACTGGGACACTGATACATTTTTGGTGGAATGGTGAATAGATCCAACCATGGATGGATGCCCACCTTTTGGAGAATGCCTGAATAAATTGTGGTATATGAATGTTATGGAATGCTATTATTCTGTAAGTAATGACCAGCAGGGTGATTTCAGAGAAGCCTGGACAGATTTATATGAACTGATGCTAAGTTAAATGAGCAGAGCCAGGAGATCACTATACACAGCAATAAGACTGTATGATGATCAATTCTGATGAACTTGGCTCTCTTCAACAATGAGATGATTCAAACCAATTCCAAATGTTTAGTGATGAAAAGAGCCATCTACACTCAGAGAGAGGACTGTGGGAACTGAGTGTGGACCACAACATAGCATTCTCACTGTTTCTGTTGTTGTGTGCTTGCATTTTGTTTTCTTTCTTAGTTATTTTTTTTCTTCCTTCTTGATACCATTCTCCAATTGATGGGCATCCAATCATTTTCCAGTTTCTAGCCACTTTAAAAAAGGCTACCACAAATATTTTGGCACATACAGATCACTTTCTCTTCTTTAGTATCTCTTTGGGATATTAGACTTGTAGTAACACTGCTGGATCAAAGGATATGCACAGTTTGGTAACTTTTTGGGTATAATTCCAAATTGCTCTCCAGAATGATTGGATCTATTCACAAATCCACCAACAATGCATCAGTGTCCCAGTTTTCCCGCATCCAAAGAGGTGATATTTTGAAACAGAAAGCTTTGCAAGGGTCAATGTTGAGAAATTACCTGTGTATAAATTTTGTAAGCATATGTTTTATAAATAAAAAGTTTTAATAAAAAAAAGAAAGAAAAAAAGAATGGAATAGTGAGTTATGCATAGTAGATTTACAATTTCAAGTGCAATCATCTTTTATTTTTATTGTATTATGCTATGAAATTTCTTAAAAGTAAAATTTAATAAGGAATTAATATACACATAAAATGTCTTCTGCTGGAAATTTGTTATACTACATATATTTATACGTTGTTTCACTCTGAAACCAATCATTTCAGAAACTTGATCTGATGTTGATCTGAGGGATACCAGGAAGAGCTCACATAAAACCTATCTATTCTCTGCCATCTTGGTGCCCACCTCCCAATAACTTTCAATTGTCAGAAATGTTTTGTTTCTTTTCTGCTCATTTTCTTAGCCTGTTTCTCAGCTTTTAACTCTTTGTTCAAGTAGGACTCAATTTCTAGGTGGAGTTTGCATTGTCCCAAGCTTCAGGGGTTTTGTTCAACTGTTTCTATAATTCTCTCTCCAAATCTCTCCTCTGTAGCTCTGATTTCTTTTTCCAATTTTTCCTTTAACAGTTTTAATTCATTTATAATATACCTTTTAAAACTTGTATCATTTATTTTAAGAATCCTAATGAACTTTGTGAACAATTTGTGCTTTGAGGCTTTGTTTGTATGTGTTTTGGAGTGAATTTACTCTTCTGGGTTTGTGATTGGTCATCTCAGACATCATAATAATTTTTTTTTGTTATTGTTTGTTTACTCCTTCTTCCACCGATCTTCTTTTGGCAATCATGTTTTACTGGCCTAAGTACAAAATTTGAAAGGTGGCTGCGATATTGACCTTTATGGGAAAGTCCATGCTACTGACTTCATCCTGAGACTGAGTCTATGAAACTGCACTTCTGGCCTGGCTTCTGTGGGAGAAACTACACCATTTATTTCTGCTAAGAGTTAAATGTGGAATCTTCTGTGGGCATTTTTGCATTATTAAACTATATAGAATTCTGGGCTCTGAAGACATAATCACAACCTATCCTACAATTTCATAATTTCAGACTTGGTTAGTAATTTGTAGATTAAATTTGTAATTTTGGGTTGGAAATATGGACCATTGTCCTTTTTTTCCTTCAATTTCCAATCATTCCTCAGTCTGATGTTCTTAATCTGTTGTTGGAATAGTGCATATGCTAGACTATACTATTTTCTTCTATTTCACTATCTTGGCTCAATCTCCTTTGCTCTCTGTTCTAAAGAGCTTGATGTCAAAAGCTTAAAATGTGCTCCAAGGACAATTATGTCTGAGACTCTTAAGAGAAAAATATGGCTCACTCTTTTAGGGGAATAGAAAAAAAAACAAAACAAAAAACAATAGGTTTTCTTCTTTTATTCTAGTCATCATTTGTACTTTTGCTTGGGGTTGCTGCTTTTTAAAAATATCTATTAGAAACAGTCTGCTTTTTGAACTGAAATAATATTGTAAAACTCACTCTTTTATGAGGAATATGTAACCAAAACTTCAGCCAGAAGCTGGAAGCAGAGATTCACCATACAACCATTTGCCTAGTGTGGCTAAATCTGGCAACGTTGCAGAGTGAATCAAATTTTATAGCACCTTCAAAAGATACAAATGAAAGCAGAGTAAGGAGAAAGGAAGGCCAATATCACTAGTTGATATCAATGGCTATCTAGTATCATCACTTTAAATGACCTCTCCATGTATGTGTCTTTATGATTTGTCTTTGCTTACATTTTGGCCATGTATATTTCTTAAATTTAAGTTTCCCATATATATATATATATATATATATATATATATATATATATATATATATATATATATTTCCTACTGCTACAGTATTGATTTTAAGTGTTTCCATTAAGATGTTCTTTATGGAGAAAATATTTAGTGCTACATTTTAAACTATACTATTTTATTAAATAATTTTGTGTTAAATTTTGTGGCTTCTTAACAGACTATTAAAGCCAACTCCATCTTTGGAAAATTGTGTGATGAATTTTAATAGATATATGAATACCCAAAAGATACCTTAATCCAGTATGTTCTCTGAGGCACCCTGCTCTGAAGTTGGGAAGAGTCCTTAGACACTAATATTATTTTATGGACAATAGAGATATTATACATTTGGTTTCAATTACTCACAAATACTTTGTGAAAATAAAACTAAATCTGGCCTCCTATTTCCTATGTTCTCCATTAAATAATACTTTTTCAACTCCTTTTCAAAGTGTTCACTGGAATAATGGGTTAACATGGAGTCAATTTGCATTTTTCTGGCAATGTCATTAACATAAAAGGCATAAAATGTGTTCTGATGAAAATTTAAAGATTATAAGAAGAACACAAGGTCACAACAAATATATCGAACCTAGGAATTGATATGAGTACCTCAGATGACATTAAGTTGTGTTCCTTTATTTAAATGGCACACTATAATAATGTGATGCAGAGCAAAATTAATTCTAGCAATAGTCAATCTTGTGGTCTTCTCAACTGCCCCATGACACTGGAATGTTTACTTAAAATACAATAAGAACCTTGGAGATATTCAGAGCCACTTGGTATTTCAAAAAAGAATGAAACATCATTTTGTTAAATGTTCTGCCTGATTATTTTCTGGCAATGCACTGCAATTAGCATTTAAATAATTTGATGCTAGAGACCATTTTCTCTGAGATTAATAATGATTCATTCTTATGACTGTGTGACTAAATTAAAGATTGACAAGTTTAGAGTATGGGTCAGGAATAAAGACATCTAGTTCCGAGCTTACCTTTGCTATTTACCTCTCTATGTTGGGGTGTATAAAGGCAGTTTTAGAGACTAGATTTCAATGCCTATTCACTCTTTAATGGAAATGCAAATTAAATATTTTTGATTCCAACCAGTGTATGATATTTCTTTAGCATGATGCCTAAATTTACTCCATTATTTCACAAGTTCCCAAAAAGGTTCTAGAATGATTCATCTCATTAATGATATTGTCATTGTCATTTAGAGATCATGTGGAGACCTGCATAGTCATTTTTAATTATAGCCACATGCATCAAAATTGAAACACCCAAATTCATCACTGTATTTTTTAATCAGCTGAAAAATCAGTCTTGTATGATCACCATTTCCCTGAAAATAATCTTATTATTTTTTTGATTAAAGATAAATTATATTTTCCTACTAAATCTGAAGCTCTGATAAGAAAAAATCATAATAAACTTTTCAGCATAAACCACTCAATTTATTCAGAACCAGCTAGTCTTACCAAAGAAGAAGGTATATATGCCATAATAGCAAGCACTTTTTTCCCCTTCTGAATCCATTAAAATGGTCTGATTGCCCCCTTGTCCATTTCTAAATGATAGATAATATCCTTTTCTCTTTTCCTTTTCTTCCCTATTATGGCCTCTATAGAAAATCTAAAATGAGGCATTTCCTGCAAGGCAGCAGAGAAAGAATACTGAATGGCAAGCTGAAAGAGTATATAGAGACTGGGATAAAAGGCAGTTATTAAATTTGTGAACTCTATCAGGAGACAAGAAAATAAACTGTACCACTGGCTAGAAGGGTAGTGAAGTATAACATTTCATTTTTATGCAGGTCTCAGCATGATAAAGGTAACACACTGAAGAACATGGTCAAAAAAGGCAGTTAGTACATTCATTGAATGCCAGCATGGCTGCTGTGCTTTTCTTTGGTTGATCCTGTTAGATAGTAGTTTGGAGCTTCATATATATGAGATCAGAATCACTACTAGCTATCTAGGAATTTTCATATTGAAAGTCCAGGGATTCTGGCCCAAGGTAGTCTTTCCATCTTCTCTTCTCTTCTCTACCTCCCCATCTCATCATTTTATACACACACACACACACACACAGGGAGAGAGAGAGAGAGAGAGAGAGAGAGAGAGAGAGAGAGAGAGAGAGAGAGACAGAGACAGAGAGAAACAGAGACAGAGAGAGAAAGAGATAGAGACAGAAAGAAAGAGACAGAGACAGAGACAGAGAGACAAAGAGAGTGGTATTTTAAAATGAAGTTTGGGCTTTTTTTGGAAGCATGACTTCTAGAAGGTTTCTTGCTTTAGTGCTACAAAAAAATATTGAGTAGAGAGTATTGTGCTAAAAGGATAGAACAGTAACAGGTGTTCCAGAAACAGATAAACAAATTCTCAGGGTGTTCCAATGAAATAATGCCATGAAAAACAACTGATTTGAGGAGGATTAAAACTGCATGCACTGCCCAGAAACATGACTAAATCACATCTGTTCATAATGAAAGTCCTTTAAAAAATCAAATTTTATTATAACAACTATAGTTCCTTATTATGTTAATGGGGATATTTTTCAGCCAAGTCAATTTATTAGTACTTATTAAAATCCATGACCTATATTCTCTGGAATGACTTTTGACACTATCTTTGGGATTTCCTAAGTACCAGGAAATGGCTATGTTCATCATGTTTGGGGAGGGGTGGCAGGGTAGGAGTGGAGAAGAATGGGGGAGGAAGTATTTATATAAAAACCTAATATGTTCCAGGCACTGCACTAAGCACTTTATAAATACATCATCTGATCTACCCAACAATGCTGTGAGACACTATTATTATTTCATTTTATAATTGAAAAAATTGACAGAAACAAATATTGTTAGATGTATTTTACATATGCATGTATGCATATATACATGTATGTATTACATATACATACATGTATATATGCATACATTATATACTATATGATCTTCTAGACAAAACTGTTCATAGATTATTTCATAGACAATATTTTCATAATATTTGTAAGTATCCAAATTATCACCACAAATATGAGACTTTGGTTTTTAGTTTTGGCTTGGTTTTAGTTTTAGTTTTGTTTTTCTTTGATTGGCTTAAATATTTAAAGGTCTTGGAAAACATTCACATACACCCATATAATTAAGAGCATATGTATATAGATACATGTATGTATATATGTATGAGTATGTATATACACATCTACATCTGTGTATACCCATGTCTAAGGCTATTTGTATGCAGGTTTGTTTGAAAATAAAAGCAGCATCATTCATTTTTCACTTATCCTTTTGTTCATGCTATTTAGAAAGCTCATAAAGTTTAAAATATTTTATTCTTAAGTAATATAGGATCATTGGCATAGAGCAAACAAATAAAAGGAAACAGACTAGAATCTTGTTTTAAGTCATATTTGTGTGACTTTTGTCATAGCTTTTGTTTTAGTTACACACAATCTCTAGGAACTCACTATGAGGAAATTCTTTCTACTAATGCAAATCGGCATCTGCACTGAACTTATAGTTTCATAATGATGTTTGGAGCACTGAGATATTAATCGATGTCCAATGTTTCACAACTTATCCATATTAGAGATGAATCAGATCTCCTGACTTTGTGGCCAGCTTTATACACACTATGCAGACTATCTCTGCACTACATTTGCAGGTATATATGTTCATTAGATCTGATTATATAACTGAATACTATATAAAAGCAGAGTACGTATGTAAAATTACTTAGACTGCAAGGCCTCTGCATTCTAGAATGAAACTTTAGAGAGCATGCCCTCTTTTATAATATAAACTTCTTGAGTTCAGTTAGACTCTTTTACTTTTGTTTATATATATCTAGAACTGGCAAGGTGTTGGGCACATGGTAGACACAATAAATATTTGTTCTAAGATTGATTAATGGCTTTAATGTAATCCCAAGTACAATCAAATGCCTTGTCAAGGTTATGTTATTTATAATAATAGTTATAGTATTAGTTTTAGGATATGAATTTAGATTTCCTTTTGTTCTGAATTCAGAACCCTTTACACAATGTTTTACATGGTAGTGTATCTATAAGTATTCTCTTATATTAAAGTTATAAACATAATCAGTGCTTGAATATAGCAATTACTGAAAAAAGACCCATCATATAATCAGAAATTTGGGAGAGTGTCTTTGTAATCTTTGGAATTTGCTATCTCAGAGAATAATGTCTGTCTTATACTACAAATATCCCTGTAGCCCCATCCACTGGGAAATAATAGAAAAATAGGCAGACTACTGAACTTCTTAGGAAATCTTATGTATATATTAAAGGCTAACAAGTAAGTTTCTTTGCTGAGTTTTTTTGCTTTCTTTTTTGCTCTGATATTCTCTACAACTGTTATCTACTTAAAATAAATTAAAACTTTCTTTGATGAAATATAATAATGTTTACTTAATTCATATTACAGAATTGTTGAATAATGAATTAAAAGAATGTGTTTTGTGGGTATTTCATTTCTGAATGACATTCACACAAAAGAGTTTGAGTGTTATTTTTTTAATCAATTAAAAAAAATAGATTCACATAAAAGTGAGGGAATGAAATCAGTCCACATTAGTGTAAGCCTGGTTTCCCAATAACCCTTTTCCATGCATTGTAATATATTTATGGTAAGCAGTTGTGATAATGCTAGCAAAAAATTTCCATCATGCTGCATTCTTAATTTCATCTAACTTGTTTTATGGCAGTGTACTGAAACACAGAGTGAAAGTCTGTTTAAACAATTTGTCTCTATTTCTCAGTGCAGAATTTCAACAGATTTGTTTAAACCAAAACAAAATGCACAAACAATTGCTCATTCTTTAAGCACGGCACTCAGTGGGTTGAGGTATAGTAGGTATGGAGCAATTTTTTGTTAAGGACCATGCCTATGTGAACGGACAGGTCAATTCTCAGAGAGCCTCCACAGGTGTGAATCATAATATCTGAAGGAGTTGCAAAGCAGTCTTTAGGTGTTGCTTGTGGATTGGGAATGAAATAAATTCAGAGGGAAGAGGAGAGAGGTCAGACAACATAACTGCCTCTGAGTCTCCTTGTATCATCATCATCATCATCATCATCATTATCATCATCATCATCATCATCATCATCATCATCATCATCATCCTCTCACATGAAGGGATCCATTCTGCTGGTCTGAGTTGGATCTTTAGCAGCCACTAGCAGGTGGCTCCCATACTACAACACTTTTTTTTAAGCCAATAAGACTTGGGTTCAAATCCTTCTTTGACACTTGGTAGTTATATGATGCTGAGAAAATTACTTTATCTATCAATGCTCTAGACCAAAACTTTGCTCTATAGTGTTGCCAAAAACACTCTAGAGCAGAGGTTCTCAAACTACGGCCTGTGGGCCAGATGCAGCCTGCTGAGGACATCTATGCCGCCCCCGAGTTATGGCAAATGAGCTGAGGGGCAGAGACAGAGTGTGAGTTTTTGTTTTTACTGTAGTCCGGCCCTCCAACAGTCTGAGGGACAGTGAACTGGCCCCCTATTTAAAAAGTTTGAGGACCACTGCGTCTAGAGTAAAGCTAGAACCTGATAAAGACAGAATTGGAAAACATTTAACAATATAAATACAAATACAGAAGAAGATCGATGATGCTAACATGTAGTTTTCTGTTATGGGCCAGAACTTGAAACAAAGTGCTAAGTCAGTGGAATTGATAGAGACAATAATTATCTAATTTAGCATGGTTCAGTATGATTGATTTAATCCTACAAGGAGATGTTATGGATCAGAACTTGAAACAAAATACTAAGTGGAATTGAGGAGATGAAGGTTAAATCTAGTTTAGCTTTGAATTAATCCTACAACACATAATGGTTTCCTATTAATATAATTATTTGTGTATACTCAATGTAGGGTATATCAGCAAGAAGCTCTCAGAGCCAGAAAGACAAGCACACTAGAAGCTCTTGGAACCTCAGCCAGGATACAGTCGGGGAGATACATAAGCCAGAGAAGGCAGGTGGGAGTTCAAGCTCTTGGAACTAAGGCCAGATTGAAAGGCTCTCTAGAAAGCAGCCCAGCCCCAGGAAGGAGAAAATAAAGGATCTGAACGAAAGCTAACCAGGCCGAGGAAAGGAGATAAGACTTGGAAAGAGACAATAAAGGATTTGGACTTTAACACCTGGCTGTACTCATGGTGATTACTGAACAGAAATGAAGTCTGACTCCAGAGACCCCAAGAAAACCCCAACAAGACAACATTACATTTTAGAGAGAATATTACAGTTTTCTAAGTCAATATGCAGCCATTAGAGCTCCTTGTATACAATTTAACACCCTTCCTCTTTCTATTTGAGTTTGAGACTACTATTCTAAGCAACTAGCATTACCAGCAATTGCAAGGAAAATGCTGATGGGAATTTATTGTGAATTTCCTCAATTGTAGTTGCTTAAACTGATATAATTAAAGTTCTCACCCTTATGAAATATGTTGCTTAAAGTTTATTTGCTTACAGTCCCCTTATTAGTGCAGATATTAACCTGAGCAAGGATAATTTCAACTTGTTTTCCCTTTAGAAATCTGAAGAGAATTATTTGTGTGTTCTTAAGCTGAAAGTGGGAAGACAAGGATCCACCTTCTATTTAAAGCTCTTTCAAGCATTGAATAATCAATCCTCACAAATGGGGAAATTTTTTATGTAAACTGATTTGAGTATCACATTACATTTATTTTCCTGCAATTCCCACATCTATGTAACTTCTCCACACTAACTTAACTTAAAATAATCCGGATCTTGATAGTACAGTTTCTCCCTTTCCCCAGAACTTTGGGCCTTTTAACCCATTTTTTTAACATCTGCTCAAAAATTGCTTATTATTTACAGGTTAACATTTTGTGATTTTCATAAATGAAGTTTGCTAAAAGCAAAGGAGAGAGGGTACTAAACAAATATTGGGTAAATTTGCTCCCTTCATTTTTAAAAGCAAGGTTTTTAATGGAGTGATAGCTTCTGATGCTGATTAAGTTTTGTGAAAAGACTTTGGAAATTCTGTCAATACATTTGAAAAATATAAAGCAATCACATTCTACTCATATTTCCTTGAAACTCCTTTAATATCCAGTGATGGAATATATCACAAAAGTTTGTTTTAATGTCAACATTTAATTGGAGTAACAAAAATTCAAAACATCTAGATGTCATGGTGAGAGAAAACTTTGTAATAACTTTTTTACTTTGTGCCACAATTCATGAAATCAGTAAGTAAAGAGATCTTGGCCATGGTATACTATTATATAAATATATTTTTAATGGTGACAAATTTGGAATTTTGCTTAATTTGTCATTCTGCTTGCTAATTACACCTGATGAGGAAAGATACTTTACCTTTCCTTCTTAAGCAGAACATGGAGTTTTGCTTTGGTAAAATAGAGGAACCACTTGTTAGAGAGAATGAAGAATGCTTCCTTCCTTCCTTCCTTCCTTCCTTCCTTCCTTCCTTCCTTCCTTCCTTCCTTCCTTCCTTCCTTCCTTCCTTCCTTCCTTCCTTCCTTCTTTCCTCCAATCATCTTTTCACTTATTCAATAAGGGTTGCAACATATTTGGATAAGGGGAGTACCAATATCAATTAATTAATGAATTTTTGAAGATTTCCCCCCTCTCTTTCTTAGTCTGTACTTAGTGTTAGACTATGTAGAATTTTCATTTTATAAACCACCTCACTGATCTGAATAGGCATCTCTTTTGTAACAAACAATCAACGTTGCCTAGGGGTATTGAGAGATTTAGTGATGTCCATTTTCACAGTCAATTGGTAAGTACTAGAGGTATGTTCTGAACCCAGATTTTATTGACTCTAAGTATACTATCTCTACTTAAATTACTGCTGTTTCGAGGATTCCTGTAACTCGAATATAAAAATGTATTAGTTGCATTATGAGCTGGGAAAATTTAGTTTATTTGAATAGCATTGGCTAATAGTTTATATTATGAGCTTGTATATTGTATTCATACATTGTATTTTCCTTCCTCTGAGAATCAACTAGAATTGAAAAAGTCATAGGTAATTTTGCTGACAAAAGACTTCAGATGCAGTACATTGATTTTACTCTTTATAATCAGGAGGTGTATTTAGGGACTTAGACAATCACAACCATCCATCTTCCTAGTGAAAAGAGTACTCTGCAAGTAATTATAAAGAAACAAAAAAGACATTTGAAAGTACATTATTCTTTTAGAGACTTTTATTAGCAAGTGTTCATAAAGTAAACAGAAAGCTACATTTACTATATGAAGGTAATGGTACTGAATCCTTAGGTTTCAATTGTATAAAAAGAATAGCTTAACTGTATAGCAGTTTACATTGCAGGTCATTTCTTCAAATAATTAGTTATGATAATTAGTGATAGAAAAAGAAATCCTAACTATAATCAACTAATCAATAATCATTAATTGAATGATTATTTTGTACTAGGAATGAATAGACATTGGAGTTACCATGACTCCCACCTCTGAAAACAAAAAGCCTCTCTGTTTCTTTCTGTCAGGCTCTTTGTCTCTCTGCCTCTCCCCCTTCCCTTCTCTCTCTCTCTCTCTCTCTCTCTCTCTCTCTCTCTCTCTCTCTCTCTCTCTCTCTCTCTCTCTCTCTTCTCTCTTTCTCCCCTCTCTCTTTAATTCTCTCTTCCTGTCTCTCTCTCTCTTTCCCCCTCTCTCTTTAATTCTCTCCTCTCTCCTTCCCTCCCTCCTTCTCTCCTTCCTCCTCCTCTCTTCTCTGTATCTCTGTCCCTGTCTCTCTCTGTTTTTGAGCAGGGAATGACAAGGTCAAACCAACACTCTGCAAAATTCATTAAAGTGAAACTAAGAGAAGAATTTAATCTTACCCCAAATATATGAAAATAGATACAAAATATATTTTAGGTATCATATATGTATATGGATATATGTGATCCTATGCAAATATATAGCATATATATATATATATATATATATATATATATATATATATATGCAGATGTATGTATATACCTGTGACACATAGATAGAAACATATATAATGTATTTCCATATTTATATAATATTTGTAATAAACATTATTATCTTTCATATAATAATAGATTGTAAAACAGGAATGTGACATCAAACTGATATTGATCTTTACCTTTAAAAAGGAAAGGAATTATTTTTCTATTGTAAAGTGTAAATAGTGGAGGTCCAAAGACTTTTAACTTTCCCACTTAGTTAATGTCAGAGGAGAGATTGGAATCTAATTTTCCTCTCCCACAGTGGGACAATTACTGTCAATTTTTAAGTCATTGTTGCAAAAAGTCCATTGTTTCTGAGAACTGCAAGGAATCTTCATGTTCTAGGGGGATCATGTAGTATGATCTTCATTTTAGTTAAGAGGAAAATGAGGTCCAGGACAGGGGAAGGTCTTTGCCCAAATATATATGGCTAATCTGTGACAAAGGCATGGATAGAATCCAGTTAATTTCATTTCACCACACAGATTCTCTAAAGCTTTGCTGTCAGTGCTTTTTTAGGTATATTTAAACATAGATAATTAGAATAAATGAATAATGGTTACAAAATCAACAATTTAATTCAAAGATTTTTCTTTAGTCACTGCACATGAAGATTAATTTCTTGATTTAATGAAACATGAAATGAGATTATAAACTCCTGGAGGGCAGGATTATATCTATGGAGTCCTTTGGGAAGGACTGTGGACTAGATGACCTATAAGTTTTTTAATAACTCAAAGATTCTAAGATCCTTTTTTTTTTTTTTTTTTTTTTTTTGTAGTTTGAATAATGAGGTACTTGGAAGAAAAATGGTTTATGACAAAAAGATGTTTTTAGCAAAGCTTTTTTATTTTCAAAACATATGCACAGATAATTTTTTTACAACATTGACCCTTGCATAGCCTTGTGGTTCAGCTTTTCTCCTTCCTCCAGCCTCTCCCCTATATGGCAAGCAATCCAATATATGTTACACATGTTAAAATCCAATACTTATAAACATTTATCAATTCTCTTGCTGCATGAGATAAATCAGATTAAAAACAAAAGGGAAGTATATTAGTAAGAAAACAAAATGCAAGTGAACAACAACAAAAACAGTGAGAATGTTGTGCTGTGATCCACATTCAGTTCCCACAGTTCTCACTCTGGGTGTAGATGGCTCTCTTTTATCACAAGATCACTGGAACTAGACTCAATCATCTCATTGTTGGGAAGAGTCATGTCCATCAGAATTGATTGTCATATAATATTGATGTTTTCATGTTCAATGGTCTTCTGGTTCTGTTCATTTCACTTAGCATCAGTTCATATAATTCTCTCCAGGCCTTTTAAAAATTATCCTGCTGATCATTTCTTTTAAAAACAATAATATTCCATAACATTCATATACCATAACTTATTCAGCCATTCTCCAACTAATGGACATCCACTCAGTTTCCAGTTTCTTGTCAAAAAATTGTTAAAGTTATAAAACCCCAATCTTTCTATAATTGAAGCATGATCATGATAATCTAACATGAGTTAATTATCTTGTCATTTACCTGAGCTCAAATCAACACCAGTTTTTGCAATTGGAATTTATTTGCCTCTATTTTTCTACTACTCTCTATTTTCAGAGACAGAGAGAAATAAAGGCATTAAATGTTTTTTTTTCTACAAATGTCTTAGAGAAAGAATGAAAAGAAGATATTATATATCTACCTCTTGTTACTAGTTTTAAAAATAGTGTGCAATAAAGAACTCCTAATATCAAATAGTTATCAAATCTATTGTCTCCAGCTTAGGAGTACTTCTCACAAATGACTTCTTTCCATCACTCCACTTTTATTTTACCAAACCCATCATTTCCTTTTTTATAGTCCTGCAGTAATATTTTATTTGCTCCAATTCAACCAAACTTATTTTGCAAAGGTTTGACCATGCGGTTTTTTGTTCAAAAATCTCTAGTGGCACTCTATTACCTTTTACATTAAACATAACTGTTTTTCCTGGTATTCAAGACCCTTTACAATTTTGCTTCTTGTCTTTCTAAAATATTATCCTCATCTTCATAATCTTCATATGCTGCAATTACTGGATGATTGATTATTCCTCACATATGATAGTTTATTTCTCATCTATGCCCCTCAAGTCAGGAATACTTTATTTCCTTTTGTCATCTCTTGAATTTACTGAATTTTTTCACAACTCAGTTTAAACTCTACCTTCAAAAAATAGGAAATCATTCTTCATTTGCCCATTTGATAGTGTTCTCCCTCTCAAACCTACTTAGCATTTTAAAAATAGATGCTATATATGTTTATTTGTATTTATTGCCTCTCTCCCATTAGAATATAAGTTTCTTGAATAAATGTTTGTCTTTGTATTCCCAGTGTTTACAACATTGGTATGTTGTATAAGTGCTTGATAAATACTTATTGAAGGATTTATTTTCATATTCATTGCAGAATAGAAGTGATAATTAATTCTTAAAGATTAAATTAGTAGAATAAAAGACTTAATTGGCCTTACTAAATTGAAAAGACTGAGTACTATCTCAGTGACAGATATAATAAAACATGTTGAAACCAATCTAGCTAAATTCAGAAAGGATCTTCAAGAAAGGGATTGTGACAAGATTAGAATTTTTATTGTTGGACACAACCATTCAAAAAATATAGACTAAGAAATGATTTGGCAAACCATGCCCATGGACCACATTCAACTCTGTTGAATGGTTATTATTTTTAGTACGAGTAACACAAAAACTGACAATGTACTAGTGCTAGAGTGACCACTGGTCTAAACAATGATGGTTTAACCTACATAGATAGAAGTATCCATATTTTTGAAAATGTGAATCTCTTCTTGCCATCTGCACAGCCAGTTGCTTTACTCTCTGAATCATAGGCCATCTACTGAACAACTTAAGTTTTTTTTTTTTTGTCTTTTTTTTTTTGTTTGTTTGTCTTTTTAATCTCTGGCATTCCAACCCCACCTCCCTAGGTGAACTTATTGATGAGTGTATCACATAATCTATTATGTCTACATTGGTCTATAATAAATATTACACTTGAGCCATTTTTTTATTCATCTGACCTATGCCAAGTATACAAATCTATCCTTTATATTTATAATTATTAGGATGTGTGGCTTATTCCCTTACTAGACTGAGATCTATAATTATAGAAATGTTTTTTTTTTAAATTTCCTACCCACTGCCTAACCAATTTTCTACACGATAATGTTCTTCATTAAATAGAAATTCAATACATATTTGTTGAATTACTTAAATTATACAAATTTAAATTTAAATAATTAAAATAAATTTAAAGTATATGAAAAACTAGATTCATGACTAAAAACTGACATATTGATTGTATCCACAGATCTATAAATGGTTCGCTTTTTAAATTTTTTTGATCTATTTTCCCCTGATTTTTTATTAAATGTAATTTGGTTTGCATTGTGGTCTGAAAAGGATGCATTTACTATGTCTGCCTTACTGAATTTGGTTTTGAGGTTTTTATGCCCTAGTATATGATCAATTTTTGTATAGGTTCCATGAGAAGAAAGTATAGGTTCTGAGAAGAAAGTATACTCCTTTCTGTCTCCATTTAGCTTTCGCCAAAGATCTATCATATCAACCTTTTCTGTATTCTATTTACCTCTTTGGCTTCTTTCTTACTTATTTTGTGGTTTGATTTATCTAATTCTGAGAGTGCAAGGTTGAGATTTCCCACTATTATAGTTTTGCTGTCTATTTCTTCTTGCAGCTCTCTTAATTTCTCTTTTAAGAATTTAGATGCTGCACCACTTGGTGCATATATGTTTAATATTGATACTGCTTCATTATTGATGCTACCTTTAGCAGGATATAATGCCCTTCCTTATCTCTTTTGATTAGATCAATTTTTGTTTTTGCTTGATCTGAGATGAGGATGACTACCCCTGCTTTTTTGGCTTCACCTGAAGCATAATAGATTCTGCTCCACCCTTTTACTTTTAGTTTGAATGTATCACCCTGTTTCAGGTTTGTTTCCTGTAAACAACATATAGTAGGATTGTAACTTTTAATCCTGTCTGCTAACTGCTTCCTCTTTATGAGGCAGTTTGCCCCATTCATATTTATGGTTAGAAGGACTAATTCTATATTGCTTGCCATCCTATTAACCCCTGCTTATGCTTTTCCCCTTTCCTTCCCTCTTACCCCCCCTACCCAGTATTAAACTTGTGAACAAGTGGTGTTCACAGCCCTCCCTTTTTAGTATCCCTTCCCCACCTTAAAGTTCCTCCCTTTATTTTACCCCTTTTCCTCACAATTTCTGTATTCCCTTCCCCTTAGCTTACTCCTTCCCTCTCACTTTTCAATGAAGTGGAAGAAGTTTCACCATAAATCGAGTATGTCTATTGATACACACTATGTTCATCTCCCTCCTTTCTTTCTCTCAGATATAATAGGTTACCTTTGCCTCTTCATGAGATGTAATACCACCACTTTACACTTTTTTATGATATAATTTCCTTTCCACCTCTAGTTTCTAGGACAAATTATACATGTGTTCTTTACATATTTTTATGGCAGAAGTATAGTTCTCAAGATTTCTTTTTACCTTTTTAGAAATCTCTTGAGTTCTGTATTTGAAGATCAAACCTTTCATGTAGGTCTGTTTTTTTCATCAAGAATAGATGGAAGTCATTTATTTCATTAAATATCCATCTTCTTCCCTGGAAAACGATGCTCATTTTTGCTGGGTAAGTTATTCTTGGCTGCATACCAAGTTCCTTAGCCTTTTGGAATATCATGTTCCAGGCCCTTCATTCTTTTAATGTGGATGCTGCTAGATCCTGGGTTATCCTTATTGTGGCTCCTCCATATCTGAATTGCTTTTTTCTAGCAGCTTCCAATATTTTTTCCTTTGTCTGATGGTTCTTGAACTTGGCCACTATATTTCTTGGCGTTTTGATTTTAGGGTCCCTTTCAGTAAGTGATTGATGAATTTTTTCAATGTCTATTTAACCCTCTGTTTCCAGAACGTCTGGGCAGTTCTCTTTGATTATTTCCTGGAAAATAGTGTCCAAGCTCTTTTTTTCCTCACATTTTTCAGGGAGTCCGATTATTCTCAAATTGTCTCTCCTGGATCTGTTTTCCAGGTCTGTTTTCTTTCTAATAAGGTACTTGACTTTCTTTTCAATTGTTTCATTTCTCTGGTTTTGCTTGACTACTTCTTGGCTTCTCCTTGAATCATTCATTTCTACTTGTTTGAGTCTAATTTTCAATGATGTATTTTCTTCACTCACTTTTTTTATATCTTTTTGTAATTGTCCAATTGTGTTTCTAAGTGGGTTTTTTTCTTCTATGGAATTTTTTTCCATTTTATCCATTTTATTTTTTAAAGAGCTGTTTTCTTTTTCCAGCTCACTAATCCTGTTTTCCTTGGAGTTGTTTACCTTTTCCAGCTCACTAATCTTGTTTCTCAATGATTTGATTTCTTTATCCACTCTGTTTTTGAATGCATGGGATGACTTCTCCAGGCTCTCTTGCCAAGCTTCCCTTTCCTTTTCCCATTTCTCTTCCAGCTCTCTTGTGAGAGCCTTTTTGAATTCCTCTATGAGATTCTTTTGTATTAAGGAGCAGCTCATATCCCCCTTAGGGGATTCCTCTGGGGACAGTCTGCTTTTAGTGACCTCAGTATTTGAAGTCTGCTCTCTCTCCATATAGAAGCTGTCAATGGTTAGAGCCCTTTTGATTTTTTTGTTCATTTTGTCAGAGCAAATGGAAGAAAACAAATTGAAAAGAGAAACAATTGATCTGTTTTGGGGGGGATGGGGCTGGATGTTGTTAATGGGCTTCCCCTACAGACTGCAGGTGAGGGCAGCAGAGAGCCACTAACAGGACAGCAATGGCTGTGCTGAGTCTGAGCTCTGAGGCTCTGAGAACACCCTGAGTCACTCCAGGTGGGGGTTGGGGGTGGCCGGGTTGGGAGAGATGCTAGCTTTCTGGGGTTTTATTCTTCACCTCCAGTGTTTACACCCTCTCCACTGCTCCTAGCTTGCTGCCAAGATGGAATATCCACACTGGGGTAAAAGTCTTTTTGCAGAAATGGCAGAGATTGTGCCCCTCCCCCTCCGGTCTGAGATGTGTGAGTTGCCTGTCTCGCTCTGGCTGCCTGCCCTCAGTCTGAGCCCAGTCTGTTCAACCCTCCCCCGGGCAAACACAGACCTTCTCTGGCAAATTTCTTTTTTTTCTCTGAGGCTGGGGTTAAGTGACTTGTCCAGGGTCACACAGCTAGAAAGCGTTAAGTGTTTGAGACCAGATTTGAACTCAGGTCCTCCTGAATTCAAAGCTGATGCTCTATCCACTGTGCCACCTAGCTGCCCCCCTTCTCTGGCAAATTTCAAGGATGTTGTCTCTTGGTGATTATTTGTGGGTTTCTTTTCTGGTCAAGCATTAACTCTGAGGCTTGTCATGAAGTACGTCCTGAGAGAAAAACAGGGAGCTCAAGCAGCTGTCTGCCTCCACGCTGCCATCTTGGCCGGAAGTCACCTGATTCGTTTTTTTTAAAAAGTAATTGACTAATATCTAAAAAGATGGTTAACTTAGTCAACAGTATCTTAAGTTGGCCCATTTTTCCTTCTTTTTGATTGTATTAATAGTTTGGTGGCTAAAGGCTATAGGAGAAGATATGGACACATACATTTCTAAGAGACTGATCAAATCTCTTTAGTTACAGAATTATAACACTTGATAACTCTAATTCCATGTTCTGATCTTCATAGCTGAAATTAATTGATAATTGGCCTACTTAGGTAAATAACCTACTTAGGTAAATAAAAGCACTAACCAAAAGAAACCTTTCTGGGATTAATGTTTCTGGTTATATTAATCATTTTAACTTCTTACACTTATCAAATTCACTGACTACTCTACTTTCACATGAATAGTGTTAGGTTTAAATTATTAACAATATACCTTTAAATTTTAAGATAATGAATACCCAAAGAGAAATTCTCACATATCTTCCAATTCTATGCATTTTCTCACATTATTGATAAAGTCTGGAATTCTCTTCATCTCCATTTCCTGCCCTCCCTACCTTTTTTCAATTCCCATCTAAAATATGCCTTCTACAAGCAGTCTTTTCTTATCATTCTTTTGTGTTCTGCCTCTGTTGACTATTTCTGATTCATCCTGTGTATATCTTATTTATACATAATTGTTGCATGTTGTCTTCCTCATTAGCTTGTGAGTTTCTCAAGAGTAAACAACTTTTGACTTTTCTTATATGCTTATTGATATGACCTAAAATTCCATTTTGGGATTTGTATTGTTGGTTACTTTAGAGTGCTTCCTCCATAATACTTCCAAATAATAAGCCAGCACTTTTTCATCATTATAAACTTTTTCTCCTTTTTTTTTTTTCCTATGGAATTTTCTCCTTCCTTGCTCTACGCTCATTCCTCAAGGGAAAATGTAATAGCACTCTTTCATTTATTCTTTTGAAATTAAAATATTTAGACTTAAATCCCTATATTCCTTAGTCATAAAATGTTGGTATTGCACTACAGGATTTCTAAATTTCCTTCTAGTTTTAGCTTTTACAATCCATAATATTTTGACCAATGTGCCATTTTAATAGTTATTTTTTTTTAATTTAAAAATTAAAAAAAAAAACTGCAAATGCTACTACTTTCTGATTTGTTAGAATAATTTAACACATAATTTAATAATATTGTCCATTTTTTTCTAATGATACCACATTTATCATGTGATGATTTAGTACAAGTAAAATGTTACCATGGGTATATGATTTTAGTATTCTAATATATGGGCATATAGGTAGTACAATGGAAAGAGCATTGAGCTTACAATAAGATAGACTCTAAGCTAAATCCAGCCCTCAGACACTTGTTAGCTGTCTGAGCTTGGTCAAGTCATTTGCCTCTGTTTGCCTTAGTTTCCTCATGTGTAAAATGAGTTGGAATGGAAATGGAAACCACTTCAGTATCTTTGCCACAAAAATCACTAATGGAGTCACAAAGAGTCAGACATAACTGAAATGACTCAACTAGATTTTAGATATTTTGTGGGCATGTTCCTATGTTGAAAAGGGAATTTATATTCAAGTTCAGTTTCCAGATTCACAGATCTTGAATATGCAATGAAAGTGCAATGTAAATGCTTCTCATCATTTATGGGGTGTAGGGTTAAAGTGCACATGAGTCATGCAAACTGCTTTCCTAAGGGATTCCCTTGAGGTACTTAAACAAACCAAGAATATCAATAGAAGAGAGATGAGTTTTTGCTTTAGGCTGAATCTCATTTCCCGATAGAGATTTCATCTGGGATGTCTTATTTACTATACTCTGGGTCATCCACTGCTCATATATTATTGAAAAGCACCACCTGTTAATTTTCATGTGTCTGTGGCTACCACAATGACATACTTTGAAAGGCAGAAAGGGAAATATGGTCCTTATTTTTGTGTTGAGAAGCAGGTGATTGTCTCGCATGTCAAATACATAGCAGACAGATGAAATGCAAGATACAGTTCAAGCCCTTTAGGAGATTGTATTCTAAAATGTCAGGATTAGATGTCCATTTTTGCCAAATACCTTGGCAGATTCTGCTACAGGGCCAGCCCTAGGCAAAATTGTGAAGTACTACATGGCCTCAACCTCTTATTTCTCTCCTCTGCCACCTGCACTATTAGGTGTCTTATTCTTTTCCCTTTCAAAAGCTCCTTTCAAAACTTTATTCACAAATAGTTGGCTTAATAAGTGGCTTAATATTTTAAAATGTTACTTCTTGATAGAACTATTTGCATTTTAGGGGGATGCATTAATGCTGTTTGAGTGGATTCCTGGTGGTCTAGAGGTTAGTGGCTATAAGAGTGGCTATTAAGAATCCTCTTTAAATCGGCTGCAGGTTTTAGGAGTGAAAGAATTCACTCATTCCCAAATATTAGTTGCAAAATGAAAGTTTATTGTTAGACAGAAATCAGTTTACCCAGAGACTGATTTCTGTAGTGGCAGATCTATGGAAAATGGAGTTTTGCACTGAGAATGCAGTTCTCAGTGGACAGAAGGTCCTGGCAGAAAAGAGAGTTGCCAAGGTCCATCTGCAAAGACCTTCACTGATGAAAGCTATTTTACTGAGTGTCTTGGTGGGGGGTTGGGACAGCCCAAGCAAATCAAAACCAGTAGGGACTGGGTGGCCCAAGCAAGTCAGAATGGGGGCTAGAACAAACTTGGATCTCCTATTGGAATTCAAAGAGATGCTTTTTGACAGGGATTTGCAATTGAATCAAAGAATCTGGCATCCTGGAAAGACAGCTTTTCTGGGGAGGATAGGCCTCAGCCAGGAGGGGCTGGGAATCTGAAAGGAATCACAGATCAATAGGGAATACAGTTTCTTAAAGGGACCCCAACCTGCTTCAGCGTGACCTCAAATTAAGGGGTAAAACATCACCTAGGAAGTAGGTAACAGAATGATTTTATGGAATGGAAGGAAAAGAAGCATTCTTTAGTGTGGACCCAAGCTGGTTCTACTTTACAGTATTACAAATATGGGTTTTAATTAAATACTATATTTACATTATAAGCAGTTTAGTATGAAAAAAAGATCATTTTCTTTGGATATAGAGGTATAGTGATAAAATCCTGTCCCTATCACTTAGTATGTATGCAACCTTTGGTAAGCCTCCCTGGCCATCAGTTTCCCCATCTATAAAATAAGTAGATTGGACAAGATGACCTTCAAGTTCTTTATAACTTTAAATGTTTGATCCAGATTAGTAAATTTCCTTCATTATTTCAATTACATCATAAACTAATAGGCTTCCATAAATTAATTGACACATTTATGACAATGATTCTATTAGATGCATTCCTAATTTGAAAATTGTCAAATCACAAAGAAACTTTCCATTCCTAAATTAAAATATGTTTTTTTCATGAAAATATCCTGTGGCCTTTGGTCTTTGTCTTTGAATCTTTGCCTTTCTGTCTCTGTCTCTCTCTTTCTTTCTCTCCCCCCACTGACTCTAAGGGAATTAAACCTACCAACCCTAAATTCACCAAGTCTGACTTGAATGCTATTAAGTTTGGTCCCAGTGCTTCCAAATCTGACATCACAATCTCCAAGATCACCAAGCCTGAAATCAAAGTTACCAAGTTTAATTCTAAGATTATAAAGCACAGTAATTCCAATTTTCTGATTCCCATTGATTCCAAGATATCTTGGACTAAAGTAGACAGACCTAAAGATGATAAGGCTAAGACTACTAGTACAAAGCCTTCAAAACTGATGCCTTAGAACTGAAGGTTTATTTAATATCTGAAACTACCATTTTTCCCCTAAGACAAATTATGATTATTCAATATGATACACAAATTAAGGAAATTCTAAATCATAAGAAAAAAGTGAAGTTATCTCAACATGTTTTAAGATAAAGTAAAGATCTCAATTATATCTTCTAATGGGCATAAGGAGAACAGCTTTAATTTTAATTAATTCAAATTTCTTATATGGTATATATAGTAACTTATATGTTTACATGGCATAGTAGAAACAACATTGGACTGTGTTTAGACCTATATTCTAGTTTCATCTGTAACTACTAAATGACTGTATGGACAATGGACTATAGACAAGTCATATTACCTTTTCAGATCTCACTCTTTCTCAACTGAAAAATCAATGAGCTCCCAATGGATGTTTTTCTCATGAATCTTCTAATGCTAAAAAACAGTGATTCTGTCCTAAACATGCAAAATAGAGAGCCTCAAAGTCCAAATTTGGTCCTATGTACATAAAAATCACTTGCAATTGGAAGGTTAATGAAAACAACAACACATAAACATCTATTCATTTAAGTTGGAGACACTGTGCTTAGCATTTTACAATCTTGTTTTATTTGAAATAATAGTTTTCAGTAGTCTTTATTTATATGTAATAAAAGTGAGACATAAATTAAGTGATTTAACAGTTAATAAGTATTTGAGAATTAATTTGAACTCAAGACTCTATGTTGAGTGTTCTTTCTACTATGCCATCTAGTTGAATCAACTGCTGGCTTTTTGTTTGTATTTTTTGTTTCCTTTTTTTCCTTTTTATCCTTTTTTCAAATTATAGCTTTTTATTTTCTATATATACATATATATATATATATATGATAATTTTTGTGATTCATCCTTACAAAAACTTGTGTTCAAATGTTTTCTCTCCCTTCCTCCATCTCCCCTAGATGGCAACTGATCAATGTATGTTAAACAT
Organism: Sminthopsis crassicaudata; assembly: GCF_048593235.1. Lineage (NCBI taxonomy): Eukaryota > Metazoa > Chordata > Mammalia > Dasyuromorphia > Dasyuridae > Sminthopsis > Sminthopsis crassicaudata. Next base: position 283,996,890 of record NC_133618.1, read on the forward strand.
GTGCAATTCTTATATATATTTCTACAAATATCATGCTGCACAAGAAAAATCAGATCAAAACGGGAAAAAATGAGAAAGAAAACAAAATGCAAACAAACAACAACAAAAAGAATGAAAATACTGGGTTGTGGCCTAAAACATCTCATAGTTGATGAGAATTGATCATCATATAATCTTGCTGTTGCCATGTATAATGTTCTCCTGGTTCTGCTCATTTCAGTTCCCATCAGTTCATGTAAGCCTGTGTGGGCCTCTCTGAAATCATCCTGCTGATCTTTTTTCAAAGAACATTAATATTCTATAACATTCATATACCATAATTTATTCACCCATTCTCCAACTCATGGGCATCTACTTAGTTACCAGTTTCTTGCTATAATAAAAAGGGCTGCCACAAACATTTTTGCACATTAGATATAATCCCAGTAGAAACACTGCTGAACCAAAGGATATGCACAGTTTGATAGCCCTTTGGCATAGTTGCAAATTGCTTTCCAGAATGATTGGATCACTTCACAACATTCCCAATAATGTATAAGTTTACCAGTTTTCCCAGATCCCCTCCAAAATTCATCCTTATTATTTCCTGTTATCTTAGCCAATCAGAGAGTGTAATATAAACTCAGAGTTGTCTTAATTCTCATTTCTTTGATCAATAGTAATTTAGAGCACCTTTTCCTATGACTAGAAATGGTTTTAATTTCATCATCTGAAAAGTGCCTGTTCACATCCTTTGACCTTTTATCATTTGGGGAAATGGTTTGAATACTTATAAATTTGAAGCAATTCTCTATACATTTTAGAAATGAGGTCTTTATTAGAAATCTTGAATGTAAAAATGTTTTCTCAGTTTATTTCTTCTTTTTAATCTTGTCTGCATTGTTTTTGTTTGAACAAAAACTTTTTAAATTTAATTTAATCAAGTCATCCATTTCCCATTCAATAATGTACTTGAGTTTTTTCTTTGGCCACAAATTCCTTCCTTGTCCAACAAATCTGAGACCTGAATTATTCTTTATTATTCTAATTTGCTTAAAATATCACTCTTTATGTCTAAGTTATGAACCCTTTTTGATCTTATGTTGATATAGATTGTTAGGTGTGGGCCAATGGCGACTTTCTACCATACTAATATCCAATTTTCTCAGTAGATTTTGTCAAATAGTGAGTTCTTATTATAAAAGCTGGTGTCTTTGGGTTTGTTGAACACTGGATTACTATAGTCATTGATTATTTTGTCCTGTCAACTTAATCTATTCCACTGATCAACTACTCTATTTCTTAAACAGTACCAAATGATTTTGATGACTGCTGCTTTATAATATAATTTTAGGTCTAATATAGCTAGGCTGCCTTCATTTGTATTTTCTTTTCATTAATTCCCTTGAAATTCTTGACCTTTTGTTCTTTAAGATGAATTTTGTCATTATTTTTTTCTAGCTCTGTGAAGTAATTTCTTGGGAGTTTAATTGTTATGGCACTGAATAAGTAGATTAATTTACGTAGTACTGTCATTTATATTATATTATATTAACTTGGTTTTCCAAGAGATTAGATCTGATGTTATCTGTGTGGAAAATGTTTTGAATTGTGTTCATATAGTTCCTGAATTTGTTTTGGAAGATAGATTCCCAAATATTTTATATAATCTACATTTATTTCAAATGAATTTTATCCTTGCTGCTGGATTTTATAGGTAATATACAAAAAATGTTGATGATTTATGTGGATTTATTTTGTATTCTGCAACTTTGCTAAGGTTGTGAATTGTTTCTGCTAGGTGTTTAGTTAATTCTCTAAGTATACCATATATATATATATATATATATATGTATATCATATGAAAAGAGTGATAATTTGTTTTTTTCATTACCTATTCTAATTCTTTTAATCTTTTTTTCTTTTCTTATTATCAAAGCTAACGTTTTTAATACAATATTAGACAATATTATTTTATCCCTGACCTTATTGGACATGATTATAGTTTATCCCTAAAACATCTCATACTAATTGATGGCTTTAAATAGTTCCTATAGATCATTACAAAGGAAAAGTCAGTTTATACTAAAATTCTCTTGTAGTTTTAATAGGAAGGAATGCTGGATTTTGTCAAATTCTTGTTTTTGCTTCTGTTAATAATCCCATGACTTTTGTTAATTTCATTATTGATATAGTCAATTATGCTAATAGTTTTCCTAATATTGACTCAACCCTGCATTTCTGGCACAAAAGTCCTAATTGGCCAAGGTATATTATTCTTGGAATAACTTGCTGTAATCTCTTTATTATTTTATTTAACATTTTTCATCAGAATTCATTAGAAAATTGGCCTACAATTTTCTTTCTCTGTTTTGACCCTACCTAGCTTAGATATCATCCCCATGTCTGTGTCATAAAAATGATTTTATAGAATTCCTTCTTTCCCTGTTTTTCCAAGTAGTTTGCATAATACTGGAATTAATTGTTCTTGAAATCTTTGGTAGAATTCACATGTAAATCCATTTGGCCTTAGAGATTTTTTCTTAGGGAGCTGATCAAGAACTTGTTCAATTTCTTTTTTTTAAAATGAGACAAAGTAATGAGTATTTAAGTAACTTATTTGCTCGTCTCTTAATCTGGACAATCTATATTTTTGTAAATATTCATCCATATCACTTAGATTATCGTATTTATTGATATTCCTTTGAGCAAAATAGCCTCCTAATTATGGATGCAATTTCCTCTTTTTTTGGTGGAAATTTCACTATTTTCCTTTTTGAGGCTAAATTTGATTTTCATCAAATTTGTGATCAAATTAACTATACATTTATCTATTTTATTACTTTATTCATAAAACCAGTGCTCTTAGTTTTGTTTACTAGTTTGATAGTTATTTTCTTCCAATTTTATTAATCTCCCCTTTTATTTTAAGAATTTCAAATTTGGTATTTAATTGGGGATTTTTAATTTGTTCTTTGTCTTGCCTTTTTAGTTGCATGCTCAATTGATTGATCTTCTCTTCCTCTATTTTATGTGAGTAAGCATCTAGAGATAGAAAACTTCTGCTAAGAACTGCTTTGGTTGTTTCCCATAAATTTTAGTATGCTGTCTCATTATTTTCATTCTCTTGATGAAATTATTGATTCTGTCTATATTTCACCCACTCATTCTTTAGGATTAGGTTATTTAGTTTCCAATTAATTGTTTGTCTATTTTCACTGACTCTTTATTATATGTGATTCTTACTGTATCGTGATCTGAAAAATATGCATTTATTATTTATACCTTTTTTTGCCTTTGATTTTGAAGTTTTTATGCCCTAATATATGGTCAATTTTTGTGTAGGGTCCATGAACCACTGAGAAAAATTATACTCCTTTTTGTCTATTCAATTTTCTCCGAAGGTTTATTATACCTAAGTTTTCTAAAATTATATTTGCTTCCTTATTTTCTTTCTTATTTATTTTGGTGTTCAATTTATCTAGTTATGAGAGATCAAGATTGAGATATCCTACTAGTACAGTTTTGCTATTTATTTTTTCTTGCAACTCTCTTAACTTTTCTTCAAGGTATTTTGGTGCTATGCCACTTGACATTTAGTGTTGATATTATTTCATTACTTATGGTACCCTTTAGCAAGATATAATTTCCTTCCTTATCTCTTTTAATTAGATCTATTTATTATTTTTGCTCCTTTTGAGATCAAGATTGCTACTTCTGAGGTTTTTTTTTTTTTTTTTTTTTTTTAACTTCAGTTGAAGCAAAATACTTTCTGCTGCAGCCTTTTACCTATACTTTGTACTCTTAATTCATTAATCTCTTGCTCAACTCTTATTGCCTAGTATAGCATTTCTAATACAATATTGAATACTGATGGTGATAGTGGGCAACTTTGTTTCACTTTGTTTCACAGCTTACTGGGAATTATGCCAATTTATCCCCATTACATAAGATGCTTACTGATGGTTTTAAATAGATGCTAAGGAAAAGTCCATTTATTCCTATACTCTCAAGTGTTTTTAATAGAAATGGAAGTTGAATTTTATCAAATGCTTTTTCTGCATCTATTAAGATGATCATATGTTTTTTGTTAATTTGGTTATTGATATAGTCAAGCTAATAGCTTTCCTAATATTGAACCAGCCCTGCACTCCTGATATAAATCCTACTGGGTCATAGTGTATTATCCTGGGGATGATTTTCTACATTCATTTTGATAATATCTTATTTAAGATTTTATCATCAAAATTCATTAGGGAGATTGATTTATAATTTTCTTTCTCTGTTTTCAACCCACCTGGTTTAGGTATTAGTACCATATTTGTGTCATAAAAGGAATTAAGTAGGACTCCTTCATTCCCTATTTTTTCAAATAGTTCATATAGCATTGGAGTTAATTGCTCTTTAAATGTTTGGTAGAATTCACATGTAAATCCATCTGGTCCTAGGGATTTTTTCTTAGGGAATTGATTAATAGCTTATTCTATTCCTTTTTCTAAAATAAGACTATTTAAGCAATTTGCTTCCTCTCCTGTTAACCTGGGAAGCCTGTATTTTTGAAGGTAGTCATCCATTTTGCTTAGGTTATCAAATTTATTGGCATAAAGTTGGGCAAAGTAACTCTTTATTATTGCTCTAATTTCCTCTTCATTGGTGGAAAGTTCTCCCTTTTCATTTTTAAGACCAACAATTTGATTTTACTCTTTCTTTCCTTTTTCTAATCAGATTTACCAAAGGTTTATCTACTTTTTTTTTTTTTTTTTTTTTTTTTTTACAAAACCAACTCTTCGTTTTATTTATTAATTCAATGTTGTTGTTTTTTTGTTTGTTTGTTTTTTACTTTCAATTTTATTAATGTCTCCTTTTAATTTTAGAATTTCAAGTTTAATATTTGATTGGGTTTTTAATTTGGTCTTTTTTCTACCTTTTTAAGTTTCAAGCTTAATTCATTGATCTTCTCTTTCTCTATTTTCTTCAAGTAAGCCTCTAAAGATATAAAATTTCCCCTTATTAACACTTTGGCTGCATCCTACAAATTTTGGTATGATATCTCATTTTTGTCATTTTCTTGGGTGAAATTATTAATTGTGTCGATGATTTGCTGTTTCACTCAATCATTTTTTAGTGTGAGATTATTTAGTTTCTAATTACTTTTTTGGTCTATTTACCCATAGCTTTTTGTTGAATGTAGTTTTTATTGCATGGTGATCTGAAAAGAATGAATTTACTATTTCTGCTTTATTGTATTTATTTTGAGGTGTTTATGTTTATCTCCCACTGTTATAGTTTTGCTGTCTATTTCTTCTTGCAACTCTCTTAATTTCTCCTTTATGAAGTTAGATGCTATACCACTTGATCCATATATGTTTAGTATTAATATTGCTTCATTGTCTATGCTACCGCTTAGCAAGATATAGTTTCCTTCCTTATCTCTTTTAATTAGATCAATTTTTGCTTTTGCTTGATCTAAGGATGGCTACCCCTGCTTTTTTTACTTCACCTGAAGCGTAATAAATTCTGCTCCAGTCTTTTACCTTTACTCTGTATATATAACTTCCTGCTTTAAATATGTTTCCTCTAAACTACATATTGTAGAGTTCTAACTTTTGATCCAGTCTGCTATCCACCCTTCAGGTGTAGAGAATTTATCCCATTCACATTTACTGCTAAAATTACTAATTCTGTATTTCCTGCCATATTATTATCCCCAGATTAGGTTTTTCTTTTTCTTATCCTCCCTTACTCCTTCCCCCCCCCCCCCCCAGTATTAAACATATGGGCATCACTTTCCTCACACAGCTCTCCCTCTTTGGTATCTTTTTGACCCCCTTTGAATCTTTTCCCCTTTCTTGTACCTTTCCCTTATTACTCTTTTACTTTTCTTTTTTCTTTCCCACTTTTTAATGAGGTGAGAGAAGTTTCTCTTTAAACCAAATATTTCTAATATTTTCTCTTTGAACCAAATCTCGTTAGGATTCTTGCAAGGTACTTATGCACTTAGTTCACACCTTTAAAGGAGTTCAAAACTTTAAAGGAGTTGGGTCAGCTAGGTGGCGCAGTGGATAGAGAACCAGCCCTGAAGTCAGGACAACCTGAGTTCAAATCTGGCCTCAGACACTTAACACTTCCTAGCTGTGTGACCATGGGCAAAGTCACTTAACCCCAACTGCCTCAGCAAAACAAAACAAAACAAAACAAAATCTTTAAAGGTGTTTACACATCTTTAAAGAAAGCATGCTTTTAAGGAGCTCCCACAAGCCCAGGGAGTATCCATAAGTCCATTCTCTGGGAGGATGTAAGGAGCCAGGATTCACTGGGGAGAGAGAGAGAGAGAGAGTTTGGATCGAGTCAAGGAGAGGAATTCCCAAGAGAACTTCAGGGAAGCTCAAGGAGATTCAGAGAGCCAGGATTTCAGTAGACAGATTTGCAAGTTCCAGGAGATTCACAAGTCTAAAGGAGAAGCCTGCTCATGGACTTCTGGGAGATTCACAACTAGGATTGACTTCTGGGAAACCCACAATCCCACACTCTCTGGGAGGAGGAGTCTGATTTATTCCCACTTCAACATTCATGCTGGCTGGAGACATTCTGACAAGAACTCTTGGGGAATCAAGGAGAGAGGAAGGCATTCAGAGAACTAGCTGAGCCCCAAGTGAAGAAGATAAGATTTGGAAAGAGACAGTAAAGGTCTTTAACTCCTGGCTGCATTTTGGGATTATTAAACTGAAACTAAGGCTGCCTTCCAGAAGCTCCCAAAGAAATCCTGCTCCCAGAGAATGCTTTCAATCTAGAGAAACAGAACATCACAAAATCTGATGAGAGTAAGATTCACACAGTGTTCCTCCCCCTCTCTAAATTTTCTCAGATATGATAGGTTTCTTCTGCCTCTCTGTGGAATGTAGTTTCCTTCGTTTTAATCTCCCTTTTTCCCTTTTTCCCTTTTTCTGATACTATCCCCTTTCCATTTCCTTTTTTTATATTATATCAGTAAAATCAAATTTTAAATGCACTCTTTATATATGTCCATAACAGAAATACCATTCTCAAGAGTTTTTTTTATCTTTTTCTGCTTCTCTTGAGTTCTATAGTTGCAGGTCAAATTTTTTTAGCGCCTTTTTTTTTTCTTTTTTCATTAGAAACAAATGGAATTCACCTGTTTCATTAGATGTCCATCTTCTTCTCTTCCCTGGATGAAACTGTTCAACTTAGCTGAATAGTATATTCTTGTCTGTATTCCAAGTTCTTTTGCCTTTTGGAATATCAGATTTCAGGCCCTTTGACCCTTTAATGTGGAAGCAACTAGATACTAAGTGACCCTTATTGTGGATCCTCAGTATTTGATTTTTTTTTTTTTTTTTCTGGCTGCTTGTAATATTTTTTCCTTAGTCCGATAGTTCTGAAATTTATCCACAATATTCCTTGCAGTTTTTATTTTAGGATTTCTTTCAGATGGTGTTTGATAAATTCTTTCAATGCCTACTTTACCTTCTGATTCTATTACATGTGGGCAGTTCTCTTTGATGATTTCTTGTAAAATATTGTCTAGCCTATTATTTTCATCATATTTTTCAGGAAGTCCAATAATCCTCAGATTATCTCTCCTAGTTCTATTTTCCAGGTCTGTTGTTTTTCCAAGTAGATATTTAACTTGTTTTCTATTTTTTTTTTCACTTTTTCAGTTTTGCTTGACTGATTCTTGATGTCTCAAAGAATCATTCATTTCTATTTATTCAGTTCTGGTTTTTAATGAGTTATTTTCTTCATTAGTTTTTTTTTTTTTTTTTTAACTTCTTTTTATATATGTCCAATTGAGTTTTTAAATAAGTTGTTTTGCTCTATGGATTTTTTTTCCCATTTCACTAATTTGTTTTTTACTGAGTTATTTTCTTTTCTCCAATTCACAAATCCTACTTTCCTGGGAGTTCTTTATCATTTCCAATTCACAAATACTATTTCCTTGGGAGTTCTTTACCTTTTCTAAAATACATTTCTGGAAGTGGTTTTCTTTTTCCACTTTATTAATTTTTTCTTTAAGTGAGTTATATGTCTTTTCCATACTCTCTTGCAGAACTTCTCTTTCATCTAGCTCTCTTTTAAGATTTTGTACACTTTCTTCTAAGAGAGCCTTGTGTGATGGGAATCAGAAGATTAGCTGCTCAATGGAACTAGCAACTGAGCAATGAAAGTGTCACTTCACAGGGCAGAAGTCTGCTGCTGAATCAGCTGCCCTGGGAACAGTCCTGCCCAGAAGTATCTCTGCCCTGGGAAGCTCTGCCATGCAGAGGAAGTTCTATTGCCTTGGGCAGAGCCTCCCTGGTGTGCAGATTTGTGGCTGCCCTGGGCAAAATCCCTGTGTTGCAGAATGGGACTGCACAGCTGTGCTGTAGTCTGTGCTGAGTCACTTCTGGTTTTAGGTGGGTAGAGCCAGATCTTGTTAGATTATGGCATTTTTTGGAGTACACTCTACCTTCGGCCTTTTTGTAAATTCTCTGCTGATCTACTGCTTTGCAACCAAAGCAGAGCAGCCCACCTGTGATAGAGTCCTCTCTGCAAAATTTCTACCTACTGTGTAGAGACCAACCTCACCCTGGTCTGTTCAGTGTGCTAGCCTCTGTGTTCTATTTCCCTGTCTGTGCTGGCATGCTCCCACTGATCAGGATAAACCTTTTTTGGTGATCTTCCAGATTATCTTTGGCTGCTAATTTGTTGTACTCCCAGTATTTGTGGATTTTACTGTTCAAGTATTATACCTGAGGCTGAATTTCGTAATTAATAGTGAGCATAGGAGAGGAGCTTAGAATGAAGCATGAGTCTTCTCCTCCATCTTGGCTCTGCCCACCTCCCCTCCCCTGCCCAGCTTCTTTTTTTAATCATGGTTTCCAAAAATTCTAATAATTCTTTGATTGTCTTTCCAAGATCTATTTTCCAGGTCAGTTGTTTTTTGAATGAGGGAGTTTACATTTTATTCTATTTTTGGAGGGTGGGTTTGACTATTTCTTGGTGTCTCATTGAGTCATTCATTTCCATTTGTTCAATTCTAATTTTTAGTGAATTATTTTTTTTTCCAGTTACCTTTTTTAGCTTCTTTTACATTTGGCCAATTGAACATTTAAGTTAGTTGTTATGTTTAATGGATTTTTTTTTTTCCCATTTCACAAATTCTGTTTTTTAAGTTCCCCCCCCCCCATTTTATCAAATCTATTTTGTAAGGAGTTTTATGTCTTCTCCATTTCACTAAATCTATTTTGTCAGGAGTTTTCTTCAGATACTTTTTATGTTTCCTTTTTCAAATTCTTCTGCAATGCTCTCATTTTCTTTCCCCATTTTTCTTCTAACACTTTCTAAAGAGCCTTTTGAATTATTGAAAGAGAACCTTGTGAGATGGAAACTAAGTCATATTTTGGGACTTCATTTGGAGATGATCGCTTTTAGTGTCCTCAGAGTTTGAGATCTGTTCATCTTTTTCTCCATAAAATTATCTATGGTCAGAGTTATTTTTTGGTTATTTTGCTGTGTTTTTAAAGGTTGAGGTCTCTTTTTAGTGAAAAGGGGAGATTGTCTAAGCTTCATCTTCAAGAGCCAGTGCCTATACTTGATTGATGCTGACTAACTGTTGGTGTTGGTTGGATGTGGCCAGGCCACCCTTTATTCTGGGGTTCAGGGGCTCCTTATTTGCCTTTTGTGTTTGCATTGGATATTTTACAGCTAATCTGCTGATCTACTGGCCTGCAATCAGGCAGAGTAGCCAACACAGCTATAGATTCTTCTAGTTATATTTATAGGCCTGTGGGACACAGGTTGCCCTGAGTCTCTGCTCTATGCCTGTGTTTGGCTGCCTCCCTCTGTGCCTGATTGAAGCAGATTTTTTCTGAAGTTCTTCTAAAATATCTTCTGCTGGACATTTGTTGGTTCCAAATATTTGTTGGTTCTCTCACTCTTAAACCAGTTTAGAGGCTTGATTTGGTGTTGGTTCCAAGGAACATCAGGGAGAACTCAGATAAAGACAAGTTCTTCTCTGCCATCTTGGCTTGACCACTGGCATATTATTTTGGAAATGTGTTTTCTCAACATTATTAGTCTGTTGTTTTTTCAGCAAATTAAATATTTGACCTACATTTATGGAATTATCAGAGGACAAAAAATAATAAAATTATATTTTGTTGCTCTTGTTTCTCAGTTGTTTTCAATCATATACAATTCTTTGTAACCCCATTTATAATTTTCTTGGCAGATAATGAAGTGGCTCCCATTTTCTTTTCTAAATCATTTTATATAGGTAATAAAATTGAAACAAACTGGGTGAAGTGACTTCCCAAGGGTCACCTAACTAGTATCTAGGTCAGATTTGAACAAAGAAATATGCATCTTCCTGACTCCATATTGGCTCTCTATTGAACAAGCTAATTGTTCCTAGACACACACTCACACATACACACCCACATACACACACACATGTATATATATGTATTTGCATATCTGTGTATGTATGTATGAAATTCAGTTTTATGCTAATAGTAACAATCTAAGAAACTTTTATGAATTCCTAAAGGTTACTTATGGGTCAAAGAATTATGATATATCTCAACTCAGTGCTGAAGAAACCATATTGATTAGCAATGAGGACATGATACTAAAAAGGTTTGAATATTTCTATAAGTTTCTCAACAGATTGTTGTTAATAAATGCTGATGGCATTGACTCTTTACCTCAGGTTGAAATCAACCACTCCCTAGCTGAAATTACAACTGAAGTAGAGATTTTGAATGCCTCTATTTTATATTGTAAAGCAAAAATCTTTATTCTTGGTCATTTGGGGTTGCCATCAGGGGATTAGATCTAGCAATTTCTCATCTCTCTCTTTTCCTTCTTTGTCCACACCCACCAATCCAGCACAGAATAGTTGGGGAGGGTCATTCTCCAAGAATATGTTAATAGAGAATTGTCCAAGTGGTAATTAGCCCTAAGTGTTATGTTACCTTGCATCTGCTCAGTTCTAGCCCTTTACATCTCCTGCTTTTTTTTTTTTTTTTTTTAGAACATAGGTGGTCACGCAATCCCTAACTTCTCAGAGAGGTGAGAACCCCAAAAAGGAGGTGATCATGCCCCCCTGACTTCTCAGGAAGGAAAATGAAAGCAGTAAAAAGGAGATAATCACGCCCTCCCTGACATCTCAGGAAGGGAGATGAAAAGAACTAAAGGGAAGTGGGGATTGCTAGTGGGTTTCTGGGTTGAAGGACCTTATTAGAGACAGCTATGCACAAACCCATCAGCATGGGAGGTATTATACAACCACACAGCAATAACACACAGGCTCTTAGTGATGACTCTCCCCACAGTCAGTGCAGGCTTGATGAGGTGTAACAAACATGAATTGTACATGCAAGCAGTGATATAAATCAACATGGTCTTGTAAAAGATTTCCAGAAGTCCTAGAAGGAATGTATGTAAACATCAGTCACACATACACCTTCTTCAGCAACCAAGAGATAGTACAAAACCAATCTATTGTCCATTGCTTCACGTGTCAGGGAATCCAATGATCCCTGCAAGTTTTTGAAGTCCTGCAACAGTCTTATATCTCAAGAATCCAATGATTCCTGAGGGCTTTCAAGTCCTACAATAGTCTTATCATATCTCAGAGAATCCAATAATTCCTGAGGGTTTTGAAATCCTACAACAGTCTTATGATGTCTCAGAGAATCTGATGATTCCTGAGGGTTTTCAAGTCCAACAATTTTTGATGTCCATGAGTCAAACACCATAACTGCCAGGCTCTTTCAGTAGTAGGCATAGTCAGCAACAGAACCACCCAATGTTTCTTGGGTCTCCTCCTTCGTTTCAAGGGTCTGCTCCATCTCTCTCCAATGGACAATGCGAATATGGCTCATTGGCACCCATCTGATTCCTTCACCATTTGTAGAGATACGAGCAAACCCTCTCCCCATAGCAGTTAACCTATCTGGTCCCTTCTATTCACCACTTTCTGGGTCTCTCCACATGACCTGGCAATTATCTAAAGACAGTGGAACTGCTCGCACTGGACACTGTCCTTCCAGTGGGTTTTAAAACCTGTCTGCTGGAGCCAGTGCATCTTTGTCAAAAATTTAAAAATTAATGGTATAGAGAACTAAATTTAGAAGTTTTCTAGGGTTACCCGTGGCTCCCTCTTTCTTTTGTTTTTGGAGGAGTGTCTTAATGTCTCTGTTTCTTCTTTCTACTATTGCCTGACCTTGAGGATTAAGAGGTATGCCAGTGGTATGTAAAATCTTATACTGTGCACAAAAGTGTGCAAAATGTTTAGAAGTATATGCAGGTCCATTGTCTGTTTTTATTGCTTGTGGCACACCCATAATTGCAAATGCTTGTATAAGGAATTCAGTGACCACTCAGGTTGTCTTTTTGCTGGTGGTATTGTAAAAGTGAATCCTTAAAAGGTATCTACCACAACATGGATAAAAGATAGATGATCAAAAGATTTATAATGGGTCACATCCATTTGCCAAATTTCATTAGGTCTCAAATCACAAGTGTTCTTCCCTGGAGGGAATGTAGTAGCATGGAAAGGAAGGCAAGCTGTACAGGCTTTTACTATGTTCCTAGCTTCTTCTCTTATTATTCCAAATTGCAAACATAAAGCTTAGGCAGCCTGATGATATTTATAATGAGATTCTTGGGCGTCTTGAAATAAAGGAGTATTGGCTAACATAGTTAGAAGGCTATCTGCCTTTGAATTACTGTAATGTGCTGTTGTCTTCAGAAGCTGCCGATCGCTCTTTGGGAGGGGATCTGCTGTGTCACCTCAAATCTCTCGAACAGATTCTTCTTCCTGTAGAGAGCCGACTCAATTCTGGCCTAAAGCCATTGCATGAGATTACCCAAACTTTTGGGGTACATGCCTTTCATTCTTGGGTGGGATTGCACTCAATTAGGAGGCCTTACAAATGGAATCTAGTTTAAATGAGATCTTGCCAGTTGTGAACAGCACAATAGAAATAGACTAGTGATGTTTGAAAAGAAGGAGATGGTGTTTCTGATAATTCAACAGAGCTATTTATCAAGAGAAATTATCCTGCTTATATGTCTTAAAACCATATGTTATGAAAGCCTTGTTCTGTGACCATCCTTTGTTTCTGTTTTTCATGATATAACTCTCTGAAGCTTTTTTTGCCACCTATCTGTTTCCTTCTTCATCTTTTTCCTTCTGTCTGTTAAAATACAAGCAAACCCTCTCTTCCAGGCAGTTAACCTATCTAATTTCCTTCTATTTACCACTTTCTAAATCTCTTCTCATCATCTGGCATTGGAGTTGTTTGCACTTGACACAGCCCTGTTGGTTTAAAAGCCCTGTATTCTCCCCAAGTGTAATCCATTTTTGCAATCTAATTGCCTTTTGGCTGACTTATCAGGTAATCCATTTCTGCCATGTGATTACTTTTCTGCTGGTTGATCAAATCAGAGTCCTGACCTTCTAAAGGCTTTTTGGGTGTAACATCAGCTGCCATCATGCCCCAAGTCTTTTTTGCCTGGGGCTCTGGACCTGGGCCCCTCATCCCATTTCCCTGAATTATTATACACTCTGATGCCCAATGGAGTCATCTGTTGCATTTTGGACATGGGGTTTTAGGTCTTCTCTCACCCTGTCTTCTCACTGTATCTCCATACCTACACTGAGCTCTTAGATGTCCAATTTTTCCACATTGAAAACATTGACGAATTTCTCTAGAAGTCCCTTGCCAGGAGGGACCCTGTCTTTCCACATTCATCATAGTCTGGGTGTAATAAGCATTTGTTCCCACTGTAGCACAGCATCTTATGATCTCCTCTAAAGGAGCATCTTTGTCTAATCCCCATATAATTCTTTTGCAAATCTCATTGGCATTTTCCTTAGCCAGATGTTTGGTCATTATTTCTGTAGCTGCATTTTCTCCAATAGTTCTTTTGACAGCAGTTTGCAAATATCCCACAAAATCTGCAAAAGGTTCATTGGGACCTTACTCTATTTTAGTGAAAACCTCTCCCCGATCTTTCTGTCCAGGGAGGACACCCCAAGCTTTTATTGCAGCCTTAGCAATTTGCTCATATATTGTCATGGTATAATTAATCTGTTCTGAGTTCTCTCCATACTGACCTTCACCAGCGCTCAAAAGTGAATTGTGTGTTAACTCCTATTTCCAAATTGCATCTGACTTGGATTTTACATAATTCATGAAACTCCACAAGCCATAACAAATTTTCTCCAGGTTCTAGGCATGTCCTTGCTATGAATTTCCAATCATTCGGGGTTAGGACTTCATAAAACAAACCATCTAGTAACATTTTAACATAAGCTGATGTAGCCCCATAAAGGGTACAACTTTTTTTCAAATCTTTAATTTTATTCAAATCGAAAGGTGCATATCTTCTCCTTTTTTGACATACAGAGTCAATATCTTCAATCACAGGATATGCCTGTATAAAATCACTTATATCCTGTCCTTCTCTCTTAGCTTTAACCAATGCTTTTTCTAATCTTGTCATAGGTTTAGGCTGCTTCACAGGAGATTTTGTTTGTGTTTCTGCCTCTTCCCCTCCTCCTTCTTGCTCCACCCCTGAAGGGTTAATTGAGGGAGGAGATGGGAAGTGCTCCTGTTGCTCAGAATTGTACTTAACTTCATTGTTATCTGATTCATCCTTTTCACCTAATTTAGTTGACACTTCCCCATTTTGCTCCTTCTTCTCTTCCTTTAGAATAACATTTTTAAAGCCATTTGGATTAAATTGTAGGTATGAAGTGTATCTTTGGAAATTGAGTTTGGTCCAGAACCAAAGGGCAAAATGTCACAAGGGCAATTGTAGTGTTCATCTAATTGCTTTCCTATTACTTCCCATTAATCTGAATCCAATTCTTCTTCTGGAGAAAAACAAGGACATATGACCTTCACAGTTTTTAAAAGTTCAGGAATCTCCTCCAAAATTATAATCAATCCTTGGCTTTTCATAACCTTGATGATGCTCTCTAAACATTTTCCTTGAACAGAAGGTGTTTGCCCCATTTCACTATAAGAGATTTCTAGTTTAGCCCTTAACAAGTTAAGTTCCTTATTTATCTACTAGAATACTCACTTAATCTTTAACAAAGTTTCCTTGTTACTCACAGTTCTGTATCAGAGAGACCGAGATCTGAATCGGAGGCTTTTCCACTGGAATCAGGATAGTGTCTGTCCCTGTTCGGGTGCCAAATTGTGATGGTCCAGTCTAGCTCCTCTGAAGGGCTCAGAATAAGTCCTTGTCAGGATAAGCAAAAGTCCTTGCCCCAATTGTGGACACCAATTTGTAACATGCTGTTGTCTCCAGAAGCTGCGGATCACTCTCTGGGAGGGGATCTGCTGTGTCAACTCAAATCTCTCAAACAGATTCTTTTTCCTGTAGAGAGCCAACTCAATTCTGGCCTAGAGCAGAGACTCCCTATCTCTGGAGTGCTGCCCTCTTTTATCCTCCCAAAGAATGGGCGTTGGATAATGCAAGGGCTTCTGGGAAAAATTACTCCAACCAATGAACTTGCTACTCCTAAGCATGCAAGCTCCTTCCCAGTAAAGGCCGGAACTAGAGAATTGTCAAGTACCGACTTAGCACTTAGTAAGAATCTAATATCTCATTATCTCATTAGCACTTAGTAAGAACCTAACAAATTACCATCAAAAATAGGATCTGGAAGTCTACTATGAGAGTGGACATGCAAGATATAAATCTTACCTGGATGCTTTCTCACTTGCTCTTGAAGTTCCTTAAAGAGCTGATATGTATTGGAGACTACAAATTTTATTTGGGCTGTGGAAATTCTTTCTGCCACACCTACTGAATAGGCCAAATCAGATATTATATTTATATCTTCTGGATAATACATAAGAGCTAGAATGATTGCATACAATTCATTCTGCTGAGTGGACTGAAAAAGAGTTCTGACTACTCCTTTTATACTTAAGTCAAGATAGTATACAGTACAAATATTATGTTTGGATATATCTGTAAAGATAGTTGGTCTTTTAAGAGGAACTTTAGAAACCTTTTCTTCAAGAATCCATCACCAATAATGTAATAGTCTGGTTATCTTTAATGGAGATCCGTGTATAAAATTTGAAGCCATGGCTAATAAAATTTGTCACTCTGGGATGGTTTCACAACACACATTAACTTGTACATTAGTATAAAATGTGTATATCTTATCAAGTTTTATCCCAGATAATTGTACTGCTCGTTTAATGGCCTTTAATAAAATTCTAGCCTCAAGCACTGTGTAAGGAGTAAGGCTTTGTTCTAGTTGTACTGGGAGGTTCACCCACTCTATCACACTGTCTCTTTGATGAAGGACTGATGTGGGTGCCTCTTGTGTAGCAAAAACTGATATTTCAAAGGTTTTTGAGTGACTCTTTTAACCACATTGGATAAATCCAGTTCAATTTGTCTCAAAGCTTCTTGAGCTTCTTTTGTAAGTTGGCATGGTGAATTTAAAGCACTGCCCTCCCCTTAAAATGTCATATAATGGTTGCAATTAACAGGTAGTCAAGCCTAACACTGGATGCATCCATTGCATATCTCTTATCAATTTCTGGAAATAATTTAAAGTGTTTAGCTTCTCTGTTCTTAAGGAGAGTTTTTGTACCGTAAGCACCTTACTTCATATCCTAAATATTGAGAAGCAGCATGTCTTTGAATTTTTTTCTGGAGCTATGTGCAATTTACAATTCCTTAGTGCTTCTATGGTTTTTTGTAGACAATCTTCTAACATTTGTTCCTCAGCTGCACATCCTAATATATCATCCATGTAATGTAATAACATTACTTTTGGAAATGCTTTTCTTACTGGAGTAAGAGCAGCAGCAACATACATTTGGCACATAGTAGGGCTGTTTTTCATTCCCTGTGACAAAACTGTCCATTCATATCTTTTACAAGGCTCAGCTAAGTTAACGCTGGGCACTGAAAAGGCAAATCTTTTCATATCCTCCTTATCTAAAGGGATAGAATAGAAACAATCCTTAATGTCTATAACCCAAAGAGGCCATTCTCTAGGCAACTGAGTAGGAGATGGAAGTCCAAGTTGAAGAGTTCCCATAGTTTCCATCTATTCATTTACCTTTCTTAAATCAGTCAGCATCTTCCATTTTTCCAGATTTCTTTTTTACAACAAATGCTGGGGAATTCTAAGGACTTAGAGAAGGTTGCAAGTGTCCTTGGTCAAGTTGCTCCTGTACTATGTCTAATAAGGCCTGAATTTTATCGCTACCTAAGGGCCACTGTTCTATCCACACTGGTGTATCAGTTTTCTATTGGATAGGAACAGGTGAAAGTGTTGGAAGGCCTTCAACAGCAGCCCTAACTAAAAAACCGAATACTCATTTTTAACCCTATTTGTTGTAAAATGTCTCTTCCCCACAGATTGATAAGGATTTTTTCAACTATAAAAGGAGTAAAAACTCCTGTTTTATCTTCAAATATCCATCTCAAAGGAGTAGCACTAACTTCAGCTGCTATTGATCCTCCTACCCCAGACATGTAGGTGTCTGCCTTAATCTTTGGCCAGTGACTGGGCCAGTTGGCACCTCTAATGACTGTGTGATCTGTACTTGTGTCTACCGGTCTTTCTAATGGTATGACATTTATATAGATGTTGAACATAAATAGGTCAGCTATCACAGCTGATGTCCCAGTATATTCCTGGGTTTTGCTGCTTGGAGTCAGAACGTGGGTGACTATCACCAGATTGCTTATTAGGAGTCTGTATCAATAAACCTGATGCCACTACTTCTCCTAGTTGATAAGTCACACGTTGTTTATCCATGTTAGTGACTGGGATATTAGTTACACATTCCCCAGTTTCCCACATCAGTATATGGATGGACACTGTTTTGTAAGTACTCTCAGAAAGTGAAATGGTTAAGCCTACTGTGCCTGGAGACAAGGGGTCCATAGGTGGGAGAGGAACAGATTTCACCTCTCCAGGGGGTATCTCAGTTGTCCCAGCTGCATACAACTCTATCCTCCCTATTTGTAATAGGGCTGATTGGTCATGTCTGTTCTAAACATTCTCTGGGTGTAGCATCAACTGCCATCATGACCCTCATCCCATTTCCCTGAATCAGTGTACACTCTGATGCCAAATGGAACCCTCTGTTGCATTTTCAACATGGGGTATTGGGTCTTGTTCTCCCACCCTGTTTTCTCACTTTGTCTCTATGGTAGCATTGAGCTTTAAGATGCCCTACTTTACCACATTGAAAGCATTGATGAGTTTCTCTGGAAGTCCTTTGCCCAAAGGGACCTGTCTTCCCATGTTGGAGTCTTGGGAAGTCTGCATCATAGCCTGGCTATAAAAAGTATTTGTGCCCACTGTGGCACTGTGTCTTATGATCTCCTCTAAAGGAGCATCTTTGTGTGGTCCTAGTGTAATCCTTCTGCAAACCTCATTAGCTTTTTCTTTATCAAGTTGTCTTACCAAAGTGTCTGCTACTGTATTTTCACCATTATTCTGTATGATAGCTGTCTGCAAACATCCCACAAAATCAGCAAAGAGTCCATTTGATCCTTGTACAATTTTTGTGAAGGTCTCACCCTTGTTGTTTTGATTGGGGAGAGAAGACCATGCTTTGATAGCAGCAGCAGGAATTTGCTCAAATGCTGCTATGGAGTAATTTATATGTACTGAAATTTCTGCATAAGAACCTAAACCTGTTAGTTGGTCACAAGTGACTGAAGTATTAACTCCACTTTGACTATTTTGTTAGGCTTGTATCCTACAGAGTTTACTATATTCAGAAAGCCACAACAAGTTTTGTCCAGGTTCTAATCATACCCTTGCTATATATTTCCAGTCGCTAGAGGTTAAGACTTCAAAAGCCAAATTCTGTAATAACATCTTAACATAAGCTGATGTAGCCCCATAAAGAAAGCAAGCCTTTTTCAGGTCTTTGAGGATGTCTATATCCAAAGGAGAGTATCTTCTACTTTCTTGACCTGAAGAGTTAAACTGTTGAATCATGGGAAAAATTTGAAGTCTCAGATTACCTATATCCTTTCCTTCTTCTGCAGCTTTAAGAACTGCTTTTTGCAATGTAGTCATAGGACTTGGTGATTGCTGGGGGGGAGGTACTGGTGAGATCACTGCCCCTCCCACTACTCCTCCTCTTTTCATCCAGAAAGATGGAGTTGATGGGGGCTAGTCAATAATCTGCTCCCTAGGCAGGGTTGAAGCTGCCTCAAGAGAGCCAGAATCATCATGCTCTTGAACCTCATTTAAGTTCTTATGCCCTCGGGCAAAGTCTTGAGACTGTTCATTGTCTTCCTTTTTTCCCTCACACTTCCTCATCTGGCCATTCCTAAAACTTTTCCTTTTTTTACAAGTTGCAAGATTGTTTAAGGCCAATTAAATTATGTTGTATATATAAAATACCTCTGTGGAAATTGAACGAGGACCTGTATTATTGTAGAATTCATTAAGTTGTTGTCCCACAAGTTTCCAATTATCTACACTTATTTCTTCTTTTTCTAAGAACCAAGGGGACATACATTTTAATGTACCCAAGAGTCTAGCAATCTGTTCCTCAATTATCTTAAGCATGCTTTCTATAGTGCCACTTTGGGGTGGGAGTAGGGGTAGGGGTGGGACTGGGGCTGGGGATGGGGGAGAATCTTTTCCTAACATCTGCCCCATTTCAGCTATAAAAAGTTACTAGTTTAGCCCTTTAAAAAGTAAGTTCCTTGTTTGTCTATTAAAATACTCACCTAATTTCCTGGTCACTTGAAGACTTTAGTGGAAGTAGGGTACTTGGCCCACACATTGGACACCAAATGTTGTGACCCTGGATAACTTAGAATCAGTCAGAGTCAGGATAAGTAAAAGTCTTTATTCTTGGTCTTTTGGGGTCACCGTCAGGGGATTAGATCTAGCAGCACTTAGTACAACCTCACAAGATAAGATCTTTGACCTAATTTTGGCCTAACAATTAACACCAAGAAACCACAGGTACTCCATAAGCCAGAACCACACCATTCATATGAGAAACAACTGGCTAAAGCAAAATGAGAAATTTTGAATGCTGTGGATAAGTTCACTTACCTTGTAGCTAACTTTCCTGGGATACACTCATTGACAATGAGGTTGACACAAGCATTGCTAGAGATGGCTCAATGTCTGAAGAAAAGTATAACAGGAGAGAAGTATTAGACTGACTACCAAACTGAAGCTCTACAGAACCATTGTGCTCACTTCATTGTTATATATCTATGAAAACTGGATAGTAAACCAGCACCATGTCAGGAAAACAAATCATTTTCATTTGAATCATCTTAAAAGATTCTGATCATCACCTGCCAGAACAAGATATCAGACACTGAGGTCCTTCATCAAACTAAACTGCCAATAATTCAAACTGAGGAGAATGTAGTTCTATTGAACTGGCCCCATTATTCTGATGCCAGAGGTACACTTACCAAAAAGACTATTCTATGCAGTACTCACACAGCAAGAAGTCAAAATGTGGTCAGAAAAAGCAATGCAAGGACACTATTAGATCTCTCTAAAGAATTTTAGAATCAATTGTATTATAATGGAGATATCAGCAAAGGACCACCCAACATGGCAAGTCCTCATCAGAGAAAATGCTTTGCTCTATGAGCTCTAGCATAGTGATATCATTTTGTTCTTCTTTGAGAACAAAGGACAACAACCAACCAACCATATGTCTTAATATATTAATATCTTTATATATGTACATGTGATCTGTATATTCATATCTATGTGTATATACATACATGTACATATATAGACATACCTATACTCAGTCTAATATATATATGTATGTGTGTGTATATTTCAGGCCACCATGGGACCCAGCAATGGAAACTGTAACTAGGAAGGCTGGCAATCAGAGAGTTGAGTAATTTGGAATTTATATTTGATGCCTAGTTACTAGTTCAAAATACTCAGTGGACACTTTTACACCAAAAATATATGTTTTATATATATCTGCCTTCTCTCCATGTATTTACTTTTTTCCTATTAGGAGGATTTTTTATATTTTCTCTATAAAAGTCATGTTGTGAAAAAAATTAGGGCTCCCTCCCCATATATATACTTTTCATAGTGAGATAAAGAATAAAATAAATGTCACATAAGATATATAGGAATAAAATGATTTTCTTTTAAGCCTTGGGTGTACTCAAAATACATGAGTACCAACAATGAGAAATGAGGGCATAGTTGGGACAATACAAATATATCCAGGTCATATATGGGAAGAGACATTCTTGAGAACATTTGCAGTCAGGATGAAGTAAAACTTGTGTCTCCAACATTGT
The DNA here is from genome assembly GCF_048593235.1 of Sminthopsis crassicaudata. NCBI lineage: Eukaryota > Metazoa > Chordata > Mammalia > Dasyuromorphia > Dasyuridae > Sminthopsis > Sminthopsis crassicaudata. The sequence continues at coordinate 284,018,202 of NC_133618.1, forward strand.
AAAGTCTGCACTTGTCCCTGCAGGGTCAGTCTTTTGAACTCTGCCAGGCATGGTTCCACTAGGTGCATGACTGTGCGGCCTTTGTCTCTTTCTAGCTTTAGACTTCATATGAAATAGTTTCTTGGCTGTTCTATCTTTTCTTAAAGAAAATAATGGGCTTTTCCAATTTTTTTTTTTCTAGTTCAAAGGTCAGAATCTTTATTCATTCATTCATTTATTTATTTATCTATCTTTTCATTTATTTATTTATTTGTTTATTTTATAATTATACCATTTTTTTGACAGTACATATGCATAGGTATTTTTTTTTTTAACAACATTATCCCTTGTACTCCCTTCTGTTCCAAATTTTTCTCCTCTTTCCCTCCACCCCCTTCCCTAGATGGCAAGTATTCCCATATATATTAAATATCTTATAGTATATGCTTGGTACAATATATGTGTGCAGAACTGAATTTTGTTGTTGTTGTTGTTACAATGGAAGAATTGTATTCAGAAGGTAAAAATAATTTGAGAAGAAAAACAAACAAACAAAATGCTCACAGTTTACACTCATTTCCCAGTGTTCCTTTTCTGGGTGTAGTTGATTCTGTCCATCATTGATCAATTGGAATTGGATTAGCTCTTCTCTATGTTGAAGATATCCACTTCCCTCAGATTACATCCTCATACAGTATCATTGTTGAAGTTCTGCTCCTTTCACTCAGCATCAGTTGATGTAAGTCTCTCCAAGCCTCTCTGTATTCCTCCTGTTGGTCATTTCTTACAGAACAATAATATTCCATAACCTTCATATACCATAATTTACTCAACCATTCTCCAATTGATGGACATCTGTTCATTTTCCAGTTTCTAGCCACTACAAAAAAGGTCTGCCACAAACATTTTGGCACATACAGGTCCCTTTCCCTTCTTTAATATTTCCTTGGGATATAAGCCCAGTAGTAGCACTGCTAGGTCAAAGGGTATGCACATTTTGATAACATTTTGTGCATAATTCCAGATTGCTCTCCAGAATGGTTGGATTCTTTTACAACTGCATCAACAATGCATCAGTGTCCCAGTTTTCCCACAGCCCCTCCAACATTCATCATTATTTGTTCCTGTCATCTTAGCCAATTTGACAGGTGTGTAGTGGTGTCTCAGAGTTGTCTTAATTTGCATTTCTCTGATTAATAGTGATGTAGAACACTCATGTGAGTGGAAATAGTTTCAATTTCATCATCTGAAAATTGTTCATATCCTTTGACCATTTTTCAATTGGAGAATGGCTTGATTTCTTATAAATTAAAGTCAATTCTCTGTATATTTTGGAGATGAGGCCTTTATCAGAACCTTTAACTGTAAAAATGTTTTCCCAATTTGTTACTTTCCTTCTAATCTTGTTTGCCTTAGTTTTGTTTGTGCAGAAACTTTTTAATTTGATGTAATCAAAATTTTCTATTTTGTGATCAATAATGATCTCTAGTTCTCCTTTGGACACAAATTCCTTCCTCCTCCACAAGTCTGAGAGGTAGACTATCCTATGTTCCTCTAATTTATTTATGATCTCATTCTTTATGCCTAAATCTTGGACCCATTTTGATCTTATTTTAGTAGGTGGTGTTAAATGTGGGTCCATGCCTAGTTTCTTCCATCAAAGATCAGAATCTTAAAAAATACAAACAAACAAACAAACAAAAAAAACCCAGTCTTTTGGAAAACATCTAATTTAGCTTTATTCAAGAATTAAGGATTAAGAATAAAATAAAGCAAACAAACAGATAAGCAACAATAAACCTGTACAGTAAGAAAATACAGAAGAGGTAGGACAAAATGGTCTTTGTGTGTTTTAGTTTTCTCTTTCCTCAACTTAGTGACCCTCTTATTCCTTTCCTGAAGTTTTGCCTGAAGGTATGTAATCTCTTGCAGATAATTTGCTACTTTGGACTAACCTTCTTTGGTTAATGCAGGGAAGAATCCATCTAGATAATGTCTTCCGCCTTAAGTTTTTTTTTTTTTTTTTTTTTTTTTTTTTCTTTAGATGCAATTAAGCCTTTTTGTCAGAGATCTGACCTTTTCTTTTGTCTGTGTCTCAAGGTTTTAGACACTGAAGCCAAGGCAATATGGATTTACCATTTATATTATAGTTAGTTGTTCATTTACTTTCTATTCTCTCCCTGCATTTCCATCCCTCCCATCTCCCTCATTTTCTCATGGAACTAAGTAGCCCAGGAAAATACACAGAACCAAAATCCATCCCTTGGGACAAGGTCATTGTGTGCTCAACTTTCCAGTCTTTAATCACTTTTATGTATTGACTGGCTATTTTATCCACATTCCAAAGATCTCCTGAAACCTCTAGTTTCTTTTGCTATGAGAAAAATCAGATTCATCATTATTTGTTCCTAAATAGTTGGCATTTCTCAAGTCCTATTAAAACCTGACATGACTATCCAATTATATTTTCTACCATATTTATTTTCTGAAACACATTCTTTTTCTTTGCTTTATTGTAATCATAGTTATCTAATGCTAACGTTAATTCTACTATGGGTAGTGACAAACACTTTACTCATGCAAAATGCTAGATATACTCTATCTGGGATTGTTACTATAACAGGGAAAGATAGCATATAATCTGGAGATGTAGTGAAACCAAGGGCATGTATTTGTCTCACAGAACTAGATATTTGGTAACTTTTAGATTTATTCATAAAACATATCTTAGCAGCATAAGTAAATGGCAAAGGATGTTTTTTTTTTGTTTTTTTTTTAAATTCCCCTTTACTGTAGTATTCATTTGTATTAACAAAACTAAGATAAAATGAAAGATTGCTTGAAAATAGTTCTCCTATTTTTGTATAATGTTAGTTCAAAACAAAAGGCAATAATAAAACAATAAAATGATTGACAAGATATAGTATTCCCAGGCAAACAGGTGGCAAAAGTATACACCCATGCTACTATAACATAAGTAGAGATATATATTAAAGAAACATGAGTAAGAAAATTTTATGGAGGGACCTATGGTTTCCTGAAGTTGGCCTTTATTATGATTTCAGTCTATGTTGTAGACAGATTCTTCTTTTCGGGTATATTTGATATATTAATTTAGCAATGATTGCCACATTTTTTCTTTAACTTGAGAGTGCTAAAGTTTGGAGATCACATACCTGGGGTATGTTATACCTCTGACAACCTCTAGATTGTTTACTTCCTCATCTGTTAATCTTTATGGGCAAATAGAAATCCTTTGCCCTGTCAGATGCCTAGGTGCTTTGTTTAAAGGCACTTCTAGCTATAACTTCTAAATTTTTCCTTACTATGAAATGAAGTTTAGAACACATAGAACCTGCAGCATGTGACGTTGAGTAAAGAACCAAACATGTAAATTTAATTGGTTTTTAAATTACATTTTAACATTTATATAAATCTTTAACTAAGAAATTTTATTGTATATACTTGTAGAGGATGGAACTTTGGAGAAATATACTTGAAACAAGGTCTCCTGCCTCCTGCACTATGTGGGGGGGGAACTGACAGATAGTCAGACTATGAATAAGACTGCTGGAAGGGACTGTGGAGCAGACTGGTTCAGACTTGAAGACTGAAGAAGAAAGGAATAAATGGTGATTATTCTGCTGAAACCAAGGCTGGTCCCAAGGCCCTCCAGAAAGCTAGCGCAAACATTACATTTTGGTGCTTGGACATGGATGAAATAATTTACATTCAGTAGTTCAACTGACATGACCATGAGTTCAATGGAGAAGTCCCCATGACCCAAAAATAGACAAGCAGGAAACTTTGGTAAGGGCCAAACTAGTGTTTCAGCTGAAATGGGACAAATGCTTAGAAAAGAACCTTTCCCACCCAAAGGGAAGTGTGTGGAATGCATAGTTAACGTTAATAAATGACCAAGGTTTGATTGTAATTTGGAGGCAGATTACTGAACTCTTAGGAACATTACAGGACCTATCTCCTTGGTTCTCTAAGGAAGAAAATTTAGAGCCATTCTATGTACATACCAAACAATACAATTTGCTTTAAGGAATTATATTACATTACATAAGTTTTAGAATAAGGAGAAACAGGAGGAGAGGTGGAGTGGTATCTAAAAAGCAGCTGAAAAGTATGAAGAATTAGACAAGAAAGGAGTTAAGTAAAGTGCTGATGAAATTAAGGAGTGTGGTGCCTCACAGAAGGAGCCATTAGGCCATTCCCTATCTCATGACCTCCCCCTTCAATTTCCCTTTCATGAGTGGAGGGAGGAGGAGAAGTGGAAAGGGCAGTGACACAATCAGCACTACCCATAAGCAGCTTTGTCCACCCCCTATGACATGATTACAAAGGGCAATAATTAAAGCTAAAGAAGAAGGATAATATATATCTGATTTTAAAATATAAATTTACCCTGTGATTGAAGAATTTGACTCTTCAGGTCAAGAAAAAATAAATTATACTCTATTTAATCTAGAAATTAACAAAGATCTGAAAAAAGGATTGCACTTTTTATGAGTCTACATCATCTTATGTTAAAATGCTATTAGAAAATTTTGATTTTGAAGTTTTAACCCCTAATGACTGGAAATCTATTGCAAGGACATGTTTAGAACCTGAACAAAATGTGTTGTGGCTTTCTGAGCATAGTGAACTCTGTAGAATACAAGCCCAAAAGAAATAGGCAAACTGGAGTTAATATACCAATTACCTCTGTTCAACTAATAGACACTTTAGCAAAGATTAATTACCCTATAGTGTCAAGGTCCGGGCTATCTCCTCTGAAGGGCTCAGAATCAGTCCTAGTCAGGATAAGCAAAAGTCCTTGCCCCACTTTGGGTGCCAAATTGTAATATCCTGTTGATCTCTCAATTGTAATCCTTCTCTGGGAGGAGGTTTCTTTTCTGTAAAATCTTTTCCTCTCTGAGCAGATTTCTTGGAAGGCTTCTGGAGCCTCCAGCCAGAGCAAAGGTAGAATCTTGAATCTTCTTCTTCCTGAATCCTGGCTCTGAATATCTTCCAGCTTCCCTGAAGTTCTCTCAGGAAGTCTTGTCCTTTGCCAATCCCAACTGATGTTCAGACTCAATGTTACCTCTTTTTATCCTCCCAGAGAATGGGCTTGTGCTTACTGCAGGGGCTTGTGGGAACTACTTACAACCAATGAATATACTTGTTTGAACTAAAGGTGTGAACTCTAAGTTAGAGAATTGTTAAGTAGCAACTAAGCACTTAGTAGGAACCTAACACTATAGCAGCATAAGAACAAATCACTTCTGCTGCTATCAAAGCATGGGGTACCCTCCCAGGAAGACAAGATAGAGGGGAAGCCTTAACACAAAAAATGAAACCTTTGCATATTTCATGGGCCATGTGCAGAATCTCATATGAACTATTGGTGAAAATGTAGCAACAGAAATTGCTAAGGAAAATGTTAATGAGGGTTGTAGAAGAATTATATTAGGACTGCACAAGGATGCTCCTTTAGATGAGATCATTAGATGTTGTGCCACAGTGGGCACAAATACCTTTTATCCCCGGGGTGTGATGCAGATTTCCAAAATATGGGAAGACAGGACTCCTTTTGGCAAGGGACTCCAAGAGAGATTCATTAATGCTTTTAATGAGGTAAACACAGGGCATTTGAAAGCTCAATGTTGACATAAAGACAGAGTGAGACAACAGGGTGGGAGAACAAGACTCAAAATCCCATGTCCAAAATGCAACAGATGCTTCCCCTGGCCATCAGAATGTGGACTGATTCAAGGAAATATGAAGCAGGACCCAGATCCAGGGCACCAGGCAAAAAAACACTTGAAGCATGATGGCAGCCAGTGTTACACCCAGAGAGTCTTTAAAAGTTCAGCACTCAGACATGATCAATTAGCCAAGAAGCAATCTGATGGGAGGAAGGGATTACAACAGGGTAGAATAGAGTTGTATGCAGCTGGGACTACTGAGATATCCCCTGGAGAGGTATAATCTGTCCCTGTCTGGCTTTTGGATCCTTTGCCTTCTGGCACAATAGGCTTGACGATTTTACCTCCTGAGAGTGTTTTAAAAACAGTGTCTATCCATACACTAATTTGGGAATGTGTAGCTAATATCCCAGTCACTAATACAGGTAGACAATGTATGACATCACCCAGGAGAAGTAGTAGCATCAGGTTTACTGATACAAACTCCTAATAGGCAGTCTGGTGATAGCTGCCCAGATTCTAACTCCCAGCAACAGAATCCAGGAATATTCTAGCTGTTACAGCTGACTGACCTATGTTCATGATCTATATAAATGGCATACTACTGGATGGGTTGGTAGACACAGGTGCAGATAGTACAGTCATTACAGGTGATAAGTAGCCCAGTCACTGGTCAAAGATTAAGGCAGACACTTATATGTCTGGCAGAGGAGGATAAATAGCAGCTGAAGGTAGTGGTATACCTTTGAAATGTAAATTTGAAGGTAAAAAAGAGTTTTTGCTCCTTTTGTAGTAGACAAATCCCTATCTATCTGTGGGAAAGAGACATTTTACAACAATTAGGATTACAAATGAGTACTTATAGGTTTTGTAACCCTATAACTTTGGCTTTTAAGGCAGGGGTGCTGTTAAAAGCCTGCCAACACTCTCACCTGTTCCTATTCAATTTAAAACTGCTACAGCAGTGTGGATAGAACAGTGGTCTTTAGCTAGTGATAAAATTCAGGCCTTAGATATAGTATAGGAGTAACTTGACCAAGGACACTTACGACCTTCTCTAAGTCCTTGGAATTGCCCTGTATTTGTTGTAAAAAAGAAATCTGGAAAATGGAGGATGTTGATTGATTTAAGTAAAGCAAATGAACAGAGGGCAACTATGAGAACTCTCCAGCCTGGACTTCCATCTCCTACTCAATTTCCTGGAGAATGGCCTCTTTGGTTATAAACATTAAAGATTGCTTCTATTCTCTCATCGATAAAAAGATATGAAAAGATTTGCCTTTTCAGTACCCAGCGTTAATTTAGCTGAGTCTGATAAAAGATATGAATGGACACTTTTGCCACAGGGAATGAAAAATAGTCTTATTATGTGTCAAATATATGTTGCTGCTGCTCTTACTCCAGTAAGAAAAGCATTTCCAAAAGTTACATGGATGATATCTTGGGATGTGCACCCGAGGAACAAATGTTAGAAGCACGTCTAACACTAAGGCATAATCCTTTTTAACATTTAGGATATGAAGTATATCTTAAGATGCTAACAGGACAAGAACTTTCTTTAAGAACAGAGAAGTTAAACACCTTAAATGACTTTCAGAAATTGATAGGAGATATCCAATGGATGCATGCAGTGTTAGGCTTAACTACCTATCAATTACAACCATTATATGTCATTTTAAGGGGAGACAATGCTTTAGACTCACCACACAAGCTTACAAAAGAACATCAAGAGTCTCTGAGAGAAATTGAACTGGCTTTATCCAATGTGGTTGAAAGAGTCACTCAAAAACACTTGGAAATATCAGTTTTTGTTATAAAAGAGGCACTCACAGCAGTCCTTCATCCAGAAGACAGTGTGATAGAGTGATAGACTTCCCAGCACAACCTGAACAAAGCCTTACTCCTTATTCAGTGCTTGTGGTTAAAATATTATTAAAGGCCATTAAGCAAGCAGTACAATTATCTGGGATAAGATATGACAAGATATACACCTTTTATTCCAATGCACAAATTAATGTATGCTATGAAACCATCCCAGAGTGGCAAATTTTATTGGCCACAGCTTCAAATCTTACACATGAGTCTTCATTAAAGATAACCTGGCTATTACATAATTGGCAATGGATTTTTTAAGAAAAGGTTTCTAAGATTCCTCTTAAAGTACCAACTATTTTTACAAATGCATCCAAACATAAAATTTGTGCTGTATACTCTTATGACTTAACTTAACTATAAAGAGAGTAGTCAGAACTCCTTTTCAGACCACTCAGCAGAATGAATTGTATGCAATCATGCTAGCTCTTACTTATTATCCAGTAGATATAAATATAATATTCAGCCTAGGTGTGCTACAAAGAATTGTCACAATCCATATAAAATTTGTAGTTTCCAATATATATCATCTCTTTAAGGAACTTCAAGAGCAAGTAAGAAAGCATCAAGCTAAGATTTATATCTTGCATGTCTCCTCTCACAGTGGACTTCCTGGTCCTATTTTTCATGGAAATTCAAAGGCAGATCTCCTTCTAATCATGTTAGCCATTACTCCTTTATTTCAGGCAGCCCAAGAAACTCATTCTAAATATCTTCAGATGCCTTGAGCTTTATATTTGTAATTTGGGATAGCAAAAGAGGAAGCTAGGAGCGTAGTAAAAGCCTGTACAGCTTGCCTTCCTTTCCACGCTTCTACACTCCCTTCAGGGAAGAACCCTCATTGTTTGAGACCCAATGAAATTTGGCAAATGGATATGACCCATTATAATTATTTTGGTCATCTTTGTTTTCTCCATGTTGTAGTAGACCTTTTCAGGATTTACTTTTGTAATACCAGCAGCAAAAGTCTCTATGAGGAGGAATCTACAGGAATCTACAGCGATGTTGGCCACTCTGCCCTGTTGCAAGCCAGTAGATCAGCAGAAAAGTTATTTTATTTATTTAATTTTTTTGGATTTGAATGTCTTTAATGGTTTCATTCTTTTTTTTATTTTTTTATTTTTTATTTTATTTTATAATTATAACTTTTTTTTTGACAGTACATATGCATGGGTAATTTTTTACAACATTATCCCTTGCACTTACTTCTATTCAGATTTTTTCCCTTCCTCCCCCAACCCCCTCCCCCAGATGGCAAGCAGTCTTATATATGTTAAATATATTACAGTATATTCTAGATACAATATATGTGTGTGGAACCGAATTTTTTGTTGCACAGGAAGAATTGGATTCAGAAGGTAAAAATAACAGTTTACACTCATTTCCCAGTGTTCCTTTTCTGGATGTAGCTGATTCTGTCCATCATTAATCAATTGGAATTGGATTAGCTCTTCTCTATGTTGAAGATATCCACTTCCATCAGCATACATCCTCGTACAGTATCATTGTTTAAGTGTATAATGATCTTCTGGTTCTGCTCATTTCACTTAACATCAGTTGATGTAAGTCTCTCCAAGCCTCTCTGTATTTCTCCTGTTGGTCATTTCTTATAGAACAATAATATTCCATAACATTCATATCCCATAATTTACCCAACCATTCTCCAGTTGATGGACATCCATTCATCTTCCAGCTTCTAGCCACTATGAAAAAGGCTGCCACAAACATTTTGGCACACACAGGTCCCTTTCCCTTCTTTAGTATTTCCTTGGGATATAAGCCCAGTAATAGTATGGCTGGGTCAAAGGGTATGCACATTTTGATAACTTTTTGGGCATAATTCCAGATTACTCTCCAGAATAGTTGGATTCTTTCACAACTCCACCAACAATGCATCAGTGTCCCAGTTTTCCCACAGCCCCTCCAACATTCATTGTTATTTGTTCCTGTCATCTTAACCAATCTGACAAGTGTGTAATGATACCTCAGAGTTGTCTTAATTTGCATTTCTCTGATCAATAGTGATTTGCAGAAAAGTTATAAAATATCAAACAAAAGCACAAAAGATCAAAAGTGAATTCCAAATTGCCAGAATCTCATAGAATATGGCCACACTTACCCAGCACTGGGAATGAATCAGCACAAGCTCAATGCAGCCACTGCAGCTTGTAGTGAAAGCCATTGCTGCTTGTAGAAAATGCTTGGAAAACCCCCCGTAACCTAAAAGTAGACTTTAACATTTTTTTAAACAAAAAAAATAAATAAAAAAGCAAAGAGAACTCTGACCTTAGAAAGTTTCTACAGTGAAACAGAAGAAGAGATTTCAAACTCTGAGGAGACTAAAAGCAGATCATCTCCAGATGAAGCCCCAAAAGGTGAGATAACCTGATCCCCATCACACAATGCTCTCCTAGAAGAAATTATAAAGGATCTTAAAAGAGAGCTAGTTGATAAATAGGGAAAGAAAATTAAAACTTTTCAAGAGGGTTTGAAAAAGGCATATAACTCATTAAAAAATAGATTTGATAAAAATTGAAAAAGAAAACAACTCCCAGAAAAAACAGAATTTGTGAAATGGAAAAAAAAAAATCTATAGAACAAAACAACTCCTTTAAAATTCAATTGGACAAAGACAAAAAGAACTAAAAGAAGTAAATGAAGAAAATAATTCACTAAAATTCAGAACTGAACAAATGGAAATAAATGAGACAACAAGAATCAGTCAATTAAAACCAAAAAAATGAAAAAATATAGAAAAAATGAAAAATACTCACTTGGGAAGTCAATTTACCTGGAAAATAGATCTAGGAGAGACTATCTAAGGATTATTGGACTGCCTGAAAACAACGATGAAAAAAAAAACAGCCTAGACACTATTTTTCAGGAAATCATCAAAGAGAACAGCCTGGATACCACAGAATCAGAAGGTAAAGCAACAATTGAAAGAATTCACCAAACACCTCATGAAAGAGACTCCAAAATTAAAATTCCAAGGAATAAAATGGCTAAATTAAAGGAATTTGGAATGCAGCCAAGAATAAATTACCCTGATAAACTTAACATTTTCTTTCATGGAAGAAGATGGACATTCAATGAAACAGGTGTATTTCATTTATTTTACTTTTTAAATATTTTATAAAAAGATCAGAGATAAACAAAAAAATTGCTCTCCAAATATGAAACACAGGATAAGCATAAAAAGGGAAAAAGAAAAGAACTCTTGCAAATTATTTTTCCTGTTACTACTGGGCTTATATCCTAAAGAGATCTTAAAGAAGGGAAAAGGACCTATATGTGCAAGAATGTTTGTGGCAGCTTTCTTTGTGGGTGGCCAGAAACTGGAAATTACATGGATGCCCATCAATTGGAGATTGGTTGAATAAATTTGGTATATGAATGTTATGGATTATTGTTCTGTAACAAATGACCAACAGGATGATTTCAGAAAGGCTTGGAGAGACTTACATGAACTGATGCTGAGTGAAATGAGCAGGACCAGGAGATCGTTGTATACTTCAACAACAATACTATATGATGATCAATTCTGATGGATGTGGCCATTTTCAATAATGAGATGAACCAAATCAGTTCCAATAGAGCAGTAATGAACTGAACCAGCAAAAGAACTCTAGGAGATGACTATGGACCACTACATAGAATTCCCAATCCATCTAATTTTATCTGCCTACATTTTGGATTTCCTTCACAGCTAATTATACACTATTTCAAAGTCCTATTCTTTATGTACACCAAAACAACTGTTTGGACATGTACACATATATTGTATTTAACTTATACTTTAACATATTAACATGTATTGGTCAACCTACCATCTGGGGGGGGGGGAAGGAGGGGAAAATTAGAACAAAAGGTTTGGCAATTGTCAATGTTGTAAATTTACCCATGTTGTAAATAAAAGCTATTAAAATAAAATAAATAAATAAATACATAAATAAATAACATTTACTACTTTGGAAAAAGTACTAATAATAGGAAGTTGGAGATGTGAGATGAGAGATCAACAAAAAAAATTAAGGTTCTTTAAAGTAAATCTGAGAATCATCAATGTAGAGATGATAATTGAATCCATAGAAGTTGATGAGATCACAAGTGAAATAATAAAGAGGTTAAAGAGAAAAGCACTGAGGAATCACACAACAGACATGATTTAACTGTTCAAACCCTTTGATCCAATGATCCAGCTATCTTCCCAATTACAAGAAAGTAAGAAATAGTTTACCAATATGTATTAAAATTTCAACAAAAGCATTTTTGTGGTTGCAAAGAAAAAAAGTCATCCAAGAAAGCCATGAGAAATGGGGTCCAGTTCATTTCTCCCTTTGGAGCTTCATCTCAAGTTGATTTGCCTTTTGAAACCTCAGGAATTGAGATCTGTTCTTCTCTTTCTCCATTAAAAACTGTCTATGGTCAGAGTTCTTTTTTTCTTTTTTCTCAATTTTTTAAGGATTGAGATCTGCTCTTAATACAAGGGTGACACCTCGCTTTACTTTGCCTTGGGGCAATTCTGCTGACTGAATTCCAGTGCAGAGTAATCAAGGCCAAGTCCTGCACTCTTCTGGGGCTCAGAGACTTACAGTTTGCATTTTTATTTGATTTTTTTTTTTAACAGAAAATCTCTTAAACAGTACACTTGCAACCAGAGTAGCCAAAGAGGCTCTCAGAAGACTTCCCAGTGAACAGACATCTCAAATTTTTGACTCTCCACCCCAGTTCCTTTCCCTGGGCTCTACACATGGTGGTCTGAGTTCAGCACACTGTTTCCCTGTCCAATTGAAAAAGACTTGTTTTGAATTTATTCCAAAGTACCTTCTTCTGGAAATGTTTTGTACTTCAAATATTTGTGGGATATGCCACTCCAAAACCAGTTCAGAAACTTAATCTGCTGGTGGCTTGACTGAGGGTTAGAGAGGTCACTGAAAGCTGTGTCTGCTCTCTACCATCTTGACTCTGTCTTGTACTACTCTATTTCTTAGCCATTACCAAAATGGTTTTGATTATTGCTGCTTTGTAATATAGTTTTAGAACTGGCACAGCTAAGCCATTTTCATTTGATTTTTTTCCCATGAATTCCCTTGAAATCATTGACCTTTTGTTCATCCAGATGAACTAGATTATTATTTTTTCTAGATCTGCAAAATAATTCCTTGAGAGTTTGACTGGTATGGTATGAATAAGTAGATTAATTTAGTTATTATCACCATCTTTATTATATTACATCTACCTACCTATGAGCAATTGGTATTTTTTCAATTGATTAATTCTGACTTTATTTGTGGGGAAACTGTTTTGCAGTTGTGTTCATATAGTTATTGACTTGACAGGTAAACAAACTCCAAAATATTTTACCTTATAACTAGTCATTTTAAGTGCAATTTCTCTTTGTATTTCTTGCTGTTTCACTTTGTTGGTAATATATAAAAATGCTGATGATTTATGTAGATTTATTTTTTTTCTGCAAATTTGCAAAAGTTGTTAATTGTTTCTAATAATTATTTCAGTGGATTCTCTAGGGTTTTCTAAGTATACCAAGATATTATCTGCAAAGAGTGATAATTTGGTTTCCTCATGATGTACTACTTCTTTTCTTTTTTCTATTCGTATTTCCCCTTGCTTTTCCCCTTTCCTTCCTACTTCCCTGTAGGATGAAACCAGCTTCTCTATGTAGCTAAATCTGTCTGATATTCTCTCTTTGAGCCAAATCTGATCATAGTAAGATTCAGTTCACACAATGCTCATCCCCTCTTTCCCTCAGTTGCAATAGTTCTTTTTTGCCTCCTATGTGATATAATTTACCTCATTTTAACTTCATTTTCTTCTTCTTCCAGTAAAATCATTGTTGCTCCTCTAATTTATTTTTTAAATCATCACAATTAAATCAGATTATATCTGCACTCTTTAAGTATATCAAAAACAGAGTTACAAATCTCAAGAGTTAAACATATCATCTTCCCATATAAGCATATAAGGTTTTTAACTTTTAAAAGAAAGTTATTTTTTTTCTTTCCTCAACTTTTTATGCTTCTCTTGAGTTTGAAGATAAAATTTTCTATTGAGCTCTGGTCTTTTTATCAGAAATAGAAGAAATTCACCTGTTTCATTGAATGTCCACATCTTTTTTCCTGAAAGATGATGCTCAATTTTGCTGGATAATTGATTCTTGGCTGCAATACAAGGTTTTTGGCCTTTCAGAATATCAGATTCCATTCCCTTTTATCTTTTAAAGTGGAAGTGTTAGGTTCTGGGAAATCCTGATTGTGGTTCCTCAATATTTGAGTTGTTTCCTTCTGACTGCTTGCAATATTTTGTCCTTGATTGTTAATTCTAAAATTTAGCCATGATGTTCCTTAAAGTTTTTATTTTGTGGTCTCTTTCAGGAGGTGATGAGTTAATTCTTTGAATGGATTTTTTAGCTTCTGGTTCTGGGACATCCATGTAGTTTTCCTTGATGATTTCCTGAAAGGTGATGTATAGGTTTCATTATGGTTTTCAAGAAGTCCAATAATTCTTAGATGGTCACTTCTAGATCTATTTTCTAGGTCTGTTGTTTTTCCAATGAGTTTTTTTTACATTCTTCTATTTTTTTTCACCTTTTTGGTTTTATTTGATTCCTGGAATTCTTCTTGATTCATTTGCTTCCATTTATTTGATTCTAATCTTAGTGAATTGTTTTTCTTAGTTAGCTTTTTTATCTCTCTTTTCATTTGGCCAATTGAACTTGTATATGAAGTATTTTGGCTCTTGCCTTTTTTTCCCCATTTCACAGATTTTATTTTTCCATAAATTGATTTCATTTTTATATCTATTTTGTAAGGAGTTATGTGCTTTTTCCATTTCATCAAATCTATTTTAATGAGTTTTTTTCAGATCATTTTTGGTTTTCCATTTACATATACTTTTGCAAAGATGTCATATCCTTTCCAGATTTTTCTTCTGCCTCTCTTTTATAATCCTTTTTAAATTCTTCCAAGAGAGTCTTGTAAAATCGGGACCAACTCATATCAATCCTTGGGGCTTCATCTGGTGGTGATTCTCAGGGTTTGAAGTCTGTTCTTCTCTTTCTCCATAAAAGTTATCTATGGTCTTGTAAAGTCTGGGCTAACTCCCTTGAGGGCCTCAGGATCAGTCAGAGTCCAGATAATCAAAGTTCTTGGTCTTTAGGGAGAGAAGTAAAGGAGGCAGGCAAGCTGCCACATGGTTTACCAAGGATATATCTTGGATTATGGCATCCTAACTTTCCAGTATCTCTCCTCCTCATCCTGCAGTGAGTGACCTTGACCTCTCTCCCTCAGCCCTCCAATCCTTGACTATGATCACTTCACTATCACACAATCAACAAACACCAATGGTGAGGAGAGCCATCATATTACCATATCATCTAAGTATATGCTTATAGAATCATTATCTCACATCAAACAGGTAATTAGCCTTAAGTGCTCTGCTGTCTGATTAAATTACACCTTTTCAGAGTTTCAGTCTTCTACATAGTCTGTTTTTTTTTTTTTTTTCCTCCCCCTAAACCATTGTGCTCTGTTGTTAAGACAAAGGGGTCACAGCCATTTTAGATTGCCCTGGGGCAGTTCTGACTGACTTCTGTTCCTGGGTGTGTCCAAGTCCTGAGTTCTTCTGGGACTCAGTGCCTCACATTTTGCCATTTGTATTTGCTTGTAGATGTCTTACAGCAAATCTGGCTAATTAATGGCTTGTCCCCAGGACAGAGTAGCCTAAGAACCTTGAAATAGATTCCCTAGTACATGGACACAGCAACACCCTGGCTCCCCACCCCACATCATTTGCCCTGCTCCCTGCCTTGTGGCATGGGTTTGTCTGCCTCTCCCCATGCTCCATTGGAAACAGACCTTTTCTGAAGTTCTTTCAAAGTATCTTCTTTTGGAAATTTGTTGTACTCCAAATATCTGTATGTTCTGTCACTGCATAGTCAAGTCAGAGGCTTAATCTGCTGTTAATATGAAGAAAGCTAGAGAAAGTCACACAGACATTTGTCTACTCTCTGCCATCTTGGCCACACTTTATTAATACTATTATTATTAAAGCTTTTTATTTTCAAAACATATGCAGAGATAGTTTTCAACATTTAACCTTGTAAAACTTTCTATTCCAAATCTTCACTACCCCTTCTTTTGTGCCCAATTGAATCAGACTTTTTCCAAAGTTCTTCCAAAATATCTTCTCTTGGAAATTTGTTACACTCCAAATAATTGTGGTTTCTGTCACTCCTAAACCAATTCAGAGGCTTGATCTGGTGTTGATCTGAGGGACACCAGGAGGAGCTCAGATAAAGACCTATCTACTCTCTGCCATCTTGACTGTGTCTCCCATTCTACTTTTTAAGGTATTTTTCTCCACATTATATTTTGGTACTTCTTTTACAATTTGGTACAGTCTATTTCTTTTAAAGTGTTATTTTTTTTTCAGAGATTATGTGTGTGTGTGTGTGTGTGTGTGTGTGTGTGTGTGTGTGTGTGTGGTTTTTGCTGTTCTAGAATTTGGCATTGTTATGTAAAATAATTTGGAGGCTTTGGTGGAGAGTTTGGATGGATTCCAGCTTTCATTCTATTGTCTTGGTCTCACTTCTAAATAGATATTTCTTATAATTTTAACTTAGCAAGTGCAACTGCAGAGTAAAATGAGAAAGAAGTATATTATTATCTGATTATTATACAAATGATTTACAGTACTACGCATACAAAGACTTATTTCTTATCCTGCCTTATGCTTCTACAGAAAGAATATCACCTAAAACTCTTCAATTTCCTCAAAGCCAAGTTATAACTTAGCTCAATTAAACAAATTATAACACGAGAAAGGGGGAGAAGTATTAAATGATTTATGTAGATTGTACCTGAAAATTTCTTTATTTGGATTTTTGGTTTATCATGGCAATTATTGAAATTTACTCTACTCTTCTTTGGACAGATTCTTCATTTATAAGTTATAATCTCTTCACCCTAGCAAATATCAATAATGTTATTTGCACAACTAATCTCATCTTACTTAAAAAGTTCTTATGTTAGCATTACTACTCTTTCTATTATTGGTTGCTTGTGTTTTTATTTTCCTTCTGAGTTTTTTTTTTTCTTTCTTTCTAGATCCAATTTTTCTTGTGCAGCAAGGTAACTATATATTTATACATATATTGGATTTAACATATACTCTAACATATTTAACATGTATTGTACTACCTTCCATCTAAGGGAGGGGATGGAGGGAAGGAGGGGGAAAGTTGGAACATAAGGTTTTGCGAGGGTCAATGTTGAAAAATTACCCATGCATATGTTTTGCAAATAAAATAATAATTTTTTAAAAAATGTTCTAATGGTATGAGTCTGCAGCAACAAGACAGATCAACCCACATGAAGAGAAACAGATAGTAAGTAATATAGTGAGAAAACTGTCCCAAAATTGATCTTTGGTCTATTTTATATTTTTTAATTGTGCCTATTAATTACTTGTCTAAGATAGGAAGGCACCAAGCTGAGAATACTAGTAACATTATAGTACTAATTATAATTTTTTTCATAAATGAGCAAACTCACTAAGTCTTTAAGACAGGACAACAGGAGTGGATAGTTCACTGAATAGTAACAACCCTGCATTATCTAAAGACTTAGTAGTTTATAAGAGGCAATAGATAGAAATTAAAGGAAGTTCTATTTTAAGAAATAGGAGGTATAGAAATTGAGAGAATAGCTCTAGTGACCTGCACTGTTTGTATTTTGTTTATTTTTCTATCAAAAGTAGTTTCTAATGCATATGTGCATGGGTGTGTATGGAGAGGGGATGTGCAGGGCAAGCTATGCAAAATAGAAGTAACCTTAAAATATGAAAAGAATGTGAAAGACTTTTAAAAGTTAACTCCTGACACTTTAACTTAGTAGGAAAAATGAAGAATCCCTTAACATGATGGCACTCTTTCATGTAGAAAATAAGGAAGGGAAAAAAAGACAATGAAGTCAGTTGAAGTCAAAGTCAAGTGGATGATGAATAGAAGATACTGAAAGAGAGGATAAAGGAGAAACTTTGAAATGTTTGAGCTAGAGAAAAGAAGAGACTTTTCCCACATATTATGTATCTAGAATTTCTAAAGTACCAATGATTCACAGAGAAAAAAAAAGAATCATAAGGAATAAGAATATTATAAAACTTTTTATTGTTCCAGGAAAGTGGAATCTTCTAAACCTAGATTTTTAAATTGTAGGTCATAACCCCATATAGGATCACATAACTGAATGTGGGGATCACAAAGTTATGATTTATTAGCAATAAATATTTGATTTTTATACCTCTATTCCTAGGGTCACATAAAAATTTCTTGGGCAAAAAGAGTTTGCAAGTGGAAAAAGTTTAGGAAGCTCCGCTCTAAATCATAATTTATGAAAAAAAAATAATAATTTGTGTGATTTTAAAACATGTAGAGCTGATTTTTTTATTTAAGGATATTTGTCTTCCTACATCATACATATAAGATGTAATGTTGAAAATGATAAGAGTAATCAAAACCTCAATTGCTATTCACTTCTATTGGATTGAAATTGATAAACAGTCATGTCAAATATTCTTTGAAATATTGAATAGAAAACTAAATGTATTGAAAATAAAAGCAGACTGTTCAAGTTTAGACTTTTAGAAATTAATATCTGATGATATTGATAAACTATAAAACAGAATTTTTTAATGGAATATGACAAAATATTGAAAAAGTATTCTAAAATTATGCTATTTGGGCAGAACATAACTAAATGTAGCAAACAAAATTTCTGGGCCAAAGATTTTATATAATCTAACCAAGGAACTATGGAATAGAAAACAAAGAGAGAAGAGAAAAACATAGCTAAAATAATATCTATTAAAAATGCCAAAGTGGGGGCGGAGCCAAGATGGCGGAGAAGAAACACACGACTCAGTGAACGTCCTCACTCCCTCACAACCAATTAGATAAATTAAGTCTCAAAATTAGCTCAGGACTGATAGATACCACAAGGACTGGAAGCACGACTTACCAGCTGAAGAGAATCTGGAGTTTCAACAGGAAAGGTCAGTTCTCAGGGGAGGAATAAGAAAGACCAGCACAGACGGTGGGGTAGGGGCACACTGCGCCCATTGCACTGGGAAGGGCTCTGGGATCAGAGAAGCCACTGAGGTAAAGGAATCTGGCACAGGCTGTTAGCTCTTCTCTGCTAATTATTTAGCAGTTCAGAAGAGAAAGCCAAAATATTTTAAAACTCAGATTAGATTTTCCCCGGACCCTGGGGGTGACTCAGTAGACTCGGCACCAGGGGGTGTGGCCTCAGCTACCACCTGAGAATAGTTAAGAGATTGACAAGTGGGTGGATACGGCCCAAGGCAACACACACTGCCTAGCTTAGCTGGAGGGAGTGGAACTCAGCTCCAGGAAGTCCCAGAGAAGCGGAACCTTTGAACTAGGGACCGCGGTTTCTGGCAGACACTTCCAGTTTGAGCGCAGGGGCTTCTCAGTCACCTGCTGCAGACATCCACTCCCCACCTGGACACATAGGCTGAGCTTCTTGCTGTCTTCACTATTCTACGCCCTCGAAGCACAGCAGTGCTAATCACCTCTGAGGCACTTCCAGGGAGGGGGTGGGGAACTCTCTCCCAGAGCTCTCTCTTAGCTCGGGCTCAGGAGCCGCTGCATCCATCCGGTCTGGGAGGAAGCTGGTAAAGAAGTAAATAATTTCCTACCCCAGAGACAGACCCCAAAAGATTTTTTTAAGTATGAGCAAAAAAGCTAGAAAAACCATAGATTCCTTCTATACAGAGAAAGAGCGGGTATCCAACCCCGAGGAAGTTGACAGCAGAGAATCAATAGACAACAACCTAAAGGGGAACGATTCCTGCCCCCCATCACATAACTCTCTCCTAGAAGAAGCTCTTAAAAAATTGAGGGAGATCGAAGACAAATGGGGAAAAGAAAGGGAAGTTATGATAGAGAATAACAACGTCCTGAAATTGGAGTTGGAAAAAATAAAGAATTCACAGGACATGCAGGGAAACAAAATTAGTGAATTAGAAAAGGTTAAAAAAAAACAGGAAAGTAGGATTTCTGAATTGGAAAAGATAAAAAAGTCTCAAGAAAATAGAATTTCTGAATTGGAAAAAGAAAATAATTCTCAAAAAAAAAAATTAGGGAAATGGAAAAAAACTCAATAGAGCAAAATAATTCATTTAAAAACGAAATTGGGCATTTACAAAAAGAACTAAAAACTGTGAAAGAAGAAAATAACTCCTTAAAAGTCAGGATGGAACAAATAGAAATGAATGATTCACAGAGAACCCAAGAATCAGTCAAACAAAACAAAAAAAATGAGAAGCTGGAGAACAACGTCAAATACTTACTGGGAAAATCTATAGACCTGGAAAATAGATCTAGGAGAGATAATCTGCAGATTATTGGACTTCCAGAAAACTATGACCAAAAAAAGAGCCTAGATTCTATTTTACAGGAAATTATCAAAGAGAACTGTCCAGAGATAATAGAAACAGAAGGGAAAGTAGATGTGGAAAGAATTCATCGAACTCCTTCTGAAATAGACCCAAAAAAAAGAACACCACGGAATATTGTGGCTAAGCTGCAGAATTACCACACAAAGGAGAAAATCCTGCAAGCAGCTAGAAAAAAACAATTTAAATACCAAGGTGCCACAATAAGGGTCACCCAAGATCTGGCTGCCTCCACATTAAAAGATAGAAGGGCCTGGAACCTGATATTCCGAAAGGCAAAAGATCAAGGACTGCAACCAAGAATGAACTACCCAGCTAAGTTTAGCATCTTTTTCCATGGAAGAAGATGGTCATTCAATGAAACAGAGGAATTCTATATGTTTCTAAGAAAAAAACCAGACTTAAACAAAAAATTTGATATACATCCACAAGACTGAAGAGAAACAGAAAAAGGTACACAGAACCTTTGAGAACTGTAACTCTGTTGTGGGTATATAAAAAATACTCAAGGATAATTTGATTTTACTGATATAAAAGAAAAAAAGGGGGGTGTGGTAAAGGGAAGGAGGTCGGTTCAGAAAAAGGGGAAGGAGTGATAAAAAGAGGGAAACTACATCCCAGGAAGAGACATAGAAAATACACCATATCTGAGGGAACTTAGTGAGGGGGAGAATCATTGTGTGAATCTTACTCTCATCAGAAGAGGCTCAAAGAGTAAATAATTAACATATTTGTTTTTCAGAGAATTTTCTCTCACCTCATTAAAAGGGGGGAGAGGAAAAGGGGAAAGGAAAAGGAGAATAAGTGAAGGGACTTGGAGGGAGGGGGGAGGGATCCTAAAAAAAAAAAAAAAGAGGAAGGGTTGCGCGTCACAAGGGGGGTCTGTAAATTAAATATCGGGGAGGGGGATCAGGGGGGTCAAGGGAAAAAAGTATAATCTGGGGATAATACGATGGCAGGAAACACAGAATTAGTAATTTTAACTGTAAATGTAAATGGGATGAACGATCCCATCAAACGGAGACGGATAGCAAATTGGATCAAAAAGCAGAACCCTACAATATGTTGTCTACAGGAAACACACTTAAAGCAGGGAGATACATACAGAGTAAAGGTAAAAGGTTGGAACAGAGCCTATTATGCTTCAGGTAAAGCCAAAAAAGCAGGGGTAGCTATCCTTATCTCAGATCAAGCAAAAGCAGAAGTAGATCTCGTTAAAAAAGATAAGGAGGGAAACTATATCCTGCTGAAAGGTAGTATAAATAATGAAGCCATATCAATACTAAACATATATGCACCAAGTGGTATAGCATCTAACTTTCTAAAGGAAAAGTTAAGAGAACTGCAAGAAGAAATAGTAAAACTATAATAGTGGGAGATCTCAACCTTGCACTCTCAGATTTAGACAAATCAAACCACAAAACAAACAAGAAAGAAATTAAAAAAGTAAATAGAACATTAGAAAAACTAGGTATGATAGACCTTTGGAGAAAACTGAATGGCAATAGGAAGGAATATACTTTCTTCTCAGCAGTTCATGGATCCTATACAAAAATTGACCATATATTAGGACATAAAGATCTCAAAATTAAATGTAGGAAGGCAGAAATAATAAATGCCTTCTTCTCAGATCACAATGCAATAAAAGCTACATTCAGTAAAAAGTTAGGGGTAAATAGACCAAAAAGTAATTGGAAACTGAATAATCTCATCTTAAAGAATGACTGGGTGAAAGAGCAAATTATAGAAACAATTAACAATTTCACCCAAGATAATGATAATGATGAGACATCATATCAAAATCTTTGGGATGCAGCTAAAGCAGTAATAAGGGGAAATTTTATATCTTTAGAGGCTTATTTGAAGAAAATTGAGAAAGAGAAGATTAACGAATTGGGCTTACAACTTAAAAGGCTAGAAAAAGACCAAATTATAAACCCCCAACCAAAAATTAAACTCGAAATACAAAAATTAAAAGGAGAAATCAATAAAATTGAAAGTAAAAAAACTATTGAATTAATAAATAAAACCAAGAGTTGGTTTTATGAAAAAGCCAATAAAATAGATAAACCTTTAGTAAATTTGATCAAAAAAAAGAAAGAGGAAAATCAAATTGATAGTCTTACAAATGAAAAGGGGGATCTTTCCACCAATGAAGAGGAAATTAGAGAAATAATAAGGAGTTACTTTGCCCAACTTTATGCCAATAAATTTGATAACTTAAGTGAAATGGATGACTTTCTCCAAAAATATAGGCTCCCTAGATTAACAGAGGAGGAGATAAATTGCTTAAATAGTCCCATTTCAGAAAAAGAAATAGAACAAGCTATTAATCAACTCCCCAGGAAAAAATCTCCAGGACCAGATAGATTCACATGTGAATTCTACCAAACATTTAAAGAACAATTAGCCCCAATGTTATATAAATTATTTGAAAAAATAGGGGATGAAGGAGTCCTACCAAACTCCTTTTATGACACAGACATGGTACTGATACCTAAACCTGGTAGAGCGAAAACTGAGAAAGAAAATTATAGACCAATCTCCTTAATGAATATTGATGCTAAAATCTTAAATAAGATATTAGCAAAAAGACTTCAGAAAATCATCTCCAAGATAATACACTATGATCAAGTAGGATTTATTCCAGGAATGCAGGGCTGGTTTAATATTAGGAAAACTATTAATATAATTGACCATATTAGTAATCAAATTAATAAGAACCATATGATCATCTCAATAGATGCAGAAAAAGCATTTGACAAAATCCAACATCCATTCCTACTAAAAACTCTTGAGAGTATAGGAATAAATGGATTATTCCTTAGAATAATCAGGAGTATATATTTAAGACCATCAGTAAGCATAATATGCAATAGAAATAAACTGCAACCTTTCCCAGTAAGATCAGGAGTGAAACAAGGTTGCCCACTATCACCATTACTATTCAATATAGTACTAGAAACGCTAGCCTCGGCAATAAGAGCCGAGAAAGAGATTCAAGGAATTAGAGTAGGAAATGAGGAAATTAAACTATCACTTTTTGCAGATGACATGATGGTATACTTAGAGAACCCCAAAGACTCTGCTAAAAAGCTACTAGAAATAATTCAAAATTTCAGCAAAGTGG
Source organism: Sminthopsis crassicaudata (assembly GCF_048593235.1). NCBI lineage: Eukaryota > Metazoa > Chordata > Mammalia > Dasyuromorphia > Dasyuridae > Sminthopsis > Sminthopsis crassicaudata. The sequence continues at coordinate 284,041,377 of NC_133618.1, forward strand.
CAGGATACAAAATAAATCCACATAAATCCTCGGCATTTTTATATATCACTAACAAAATGCAACAGCAAGAGATACAAAGAGAAATTCCATTCCAAACAAATGTTGAGAGTATAAAATATTTGGGAATCCATCTGCCAAAGAAAAGTCAGGAATTATATGAGAAAAATTACAAAACACTTGCCACAAAAATAAAATCAGATTTGAATAATTGGAAAGACATTCAGTGCTCTTGGATAGGCCGAGCGAATATAATAAAGATGACAATACTCCCCAAACTAATCTATTTATTTATTGCTATACCAATCAGACTCCCAAGAAACTATTTTAATGACCTAGAAAAAATAACAACAAAATTCATATGGAAGAATAAAAGGTCAAGAATTGCAAGGGAACTAATGAAAAAAAACTCAGAGGAAGGTGGTCTAAGTGTACCTGATCTAAAGCTATATTATATAGCAGCAGTCACCAAAACCATTTGGTATTGGCTACGAAATAGACCGGTAGATCAGTGGAACAGATTAGATACAAAGGACAAAAAAGGGTACATCTATAGCAATCTAATCTTTGACAAACCCAAAGATTCCAACATTAGGGATAAAAATTCATTATTCAGAAAAAACTGTTGGGAAAACTGGAAATTAGTATGGCAGAAATTAGATATGGATCCACACTTAACACCATATACCAAGATAAGATCAAAATGGGTCCATGATTTAGGCATAAAGAGGGAGATAATAAATAGATTAGAGGAACAGAGGATAATCTACCTCTCAGACTTGTGGAGGAGGAAGGAATTTATGACCAGAGGAGAACTAGAGATCATTATTGATCACAAAATAGAAGATTTTGATTACATCAAACTAAAAAGTTTCTGTACAAATAATACTAATGCAAACAAGATTAGAAGGGAAGTAACAAATTGGGAAAATATTTTTAAAAACAAAGGTTCTGACAAAGGTCTCATTTCCAAAATATATAGAGAACTGACCCTAATTTATAAGAAACCGAACCATTCTCCAATTGATAAATGGTCAAAGGATATGAACAGACAATTCTCAGAGGAAGAAATTGAAACTATATCCACTCACATGAAAGAGTGTTCCAAATCACTACTGATCAGAGAAATGCAAATTAAGACCACTCTGAGATACCACTACACACCTGTCAGATTGGCTAAGATGACAGGAACAAATAATGACAAATGTTGGAGGGGATGTGGGGAAATTGGGACACTAATACATTGCTGGTGGAGTTGTGAAAGAATCCAGCCATTCTGGAGAGCAATCTGGAATTATGCCCAAAAAGTTATCAAACTGTGCATACCCTTTGACCCAGCAGCGCTACTACTGGGATTATATCCCAAAGAAATACTAAAGAGCGGAAAGAGACATATATGTGCCAAAATGTTTGTGGCAGCTCTTTTTGTTGTAGCTAGAAACTGGAAGTTGAATGGATGTCCATCAATTGGAGAATGGTTGGGTAAATTGTGGTATATGAAAGTTATGGAATATTATTGCTCGGTAAGAAATGACCAGCAGGAGGAATATAGAGAGGCCTGGAGAGACTTAAATCAACTGATGCTGAGTGAAATGAGCAGAACCAGAAGATCACTGTACACTTCAACAACAATACTGTATGGGGATGTATTCTGATGGAAGTGGAAATCTTCAACATAAAGAAGATCCAACTCACTTCCAGTTGATCAATGATGGACAGGGGTAGCTGCACCCAGAGAAGAAACACTGGGAGGGGAATGAAAATTGTTAGCACTAATATCTGTCTGCCCAGGTTGCATGTACCTTCGGATTCTAATGTTTATTGTGCAACAAGAAAATGATATTCGCACACATGTATTGTACCTAGACTATATTGTAACACATGTAAAATGTATGGTATTGCCTGTCGTCGGGGGGAGGGAATAGAGGGAGGGGGGGTAATTTGGAAAAATGAATACAAGGGATAATATTATAAAAAATATATATATATATATATATAATAAAAAAAAAAAAAAGAAATATGCTTAGAATAATTGCACATGTTTAACCTACACTGGATTACTTGCTGTCTGGGGAAGGTGTGGAGAGAGAAAAATTTGGAATACAAGTCATTGCAAGATTGAATATTGAAAACTATATTTGCATGTATTTTGAAAAATAAAAAAAACAATGATTATAAAAAAAAAAAAAAAATGCCAAAGTGGAACTTTCTGGGGGTGGAGTATAGATGGCAGAATAGAGAAAACATTTTTCTTAACTCTTAAAATATTCCCTTCAAAACAAGTTTAAAATAATGTTTCAAACATAAATCTGGAGTGACAGTCAACAAAAGGTGAGAGTTAGACATTCTTTCATCTCAATATAATTTATGATGTCATGGAGATCTGTGACATGGAAGTGGATGCTGGTTTAGAACCCATGTGTCTGGAACATTAGTCTTGGGGCTTAGTATGAGCCACAGACACAGTAGCAATTTAGGCAACTCTCAAGCTTTCTCTCAAGTTCTCAAGTCTCAAGGAATGTAAAATTACTTAGAAACTGGTTAGAAAGTGATTACATGGACTCCTTATGCTAGCAGTGAGTGCATAACCAGACACTGGGTTCCAAATCCATTGCCTTAGCCCACTTCTGAATAGTTCAAAATTAGAGAGGAACATTTTTTGTCAAAAGGAAATGAAAGCCCAGTGAAGTATCATTTCTGATCCCAAAGGAGCAGGGTCCCTGAAGAGCAATTTTAATTGCAGTCCCAAGGGATTAGGGTTCTTTCCTGGGTAAGGACCAGAGTGTAGATGAAGAGATCAGTGACTACATAATATATCGGAAGTAATGAAAACATGCAGTGTTCTAAAACTAACTCTAAAACAGCAGAAAAAAAAATCTGATGTGTCCCTATCCTACTAGCTCTCAATGAACAAACAAACAACAAAAGAACATAACCATAGAAAATACTGAAGGAAAATAGCATCTTTAGAGAAGAAAAACAGACTAGACAAAATGGTAAATGAGGCATCAAAACTCTCAAAAGAAAATAATTCCTTAAAAATTAGAATTGGAGGGGCAGCTAGGTGGCACAGTGGATAGAGCACCAGCTTTGCATTTAGGAGGATACAAGTTCAAATCTGATCTCAGACACTTAATGCTTCCTAGCTGTGTGACCCTGGGAAAGTCACTTAACCCCAACCTCAGAAACTTAAAAAAAAAAAAAAAATTAGAATTGGAGGAGAAACTAATAACTTCAAAAGACATTAAGAAACAACAAAACAAAATAAAAAATAAAAAGTATAAGAAAAGATGGAATATTTCAGTGAAAAAAACTAACTTAGAAAATAGATTGAGGAGATATAATTTAAAATGATTGCCCAATTCAGCAGTTATGACCAAAAGAAGAGCTTAGACATCATTTTTTTGAGATTAACAAGGACAACAGACTTAATGTCCTAAAAGAAGAGAATAAAAAAGAAATTCAAAAGAATCTATCAATCACTGTTAGGATTACTAGGTGAGAACTCAGGTTGTCTGGACAGTGACAAGGTGAGAACTCAGATTGACTTGACAGTTCTCTGGCTCAGACCTTTGGTTTGGGCCTTTAAAGGGAGTTTACACCTTAGGAATTCTAAGAGGAGCAAGCTCATTGGTTGGAGTACTTCTTCCCAGAAGCCCTTGCATTATCCCACGCCCATTCTCTGGGAGGATAAAAGAGGACAGCACTCCAGAGATAGGAGGAGTCTCTGCTTTACATCAGGCTTGACGTGGCTCTCTTCAGTAAGGGAAGTCACTTCTTTGGACAAGAGTTAACGGCAACTGTCTGGAGACAACGGTTCTCTACAGGAAGAAGAATCTGTCTGAGAGATTTGAGTTGACACAGCAGATCTCCTCCCAGAGAGCGATCTGCAGTGTCTGGAGACAACAGCACACTACAAATCACCTTCTGAAAAATAATAAAAAATGAAAACATAGGAATATTATGGTTAAATTCAAGATTTGGTCAATGAAAATATATTACAAGTAGCCAGAAAAAAAAGTAAAACCAGAAACTTCTACATTAAAATGGTGGGGACTTAGAATATAACATTCCAGAAAGCAAAGGATTATAATAAAGACTCAGTTTTCTAGTGACACTGGATATAATTGTTTGAGGGAAAATATTGATATCCTCCACTAATCCAAAACTAATTCAGAGGCTGAATTTGCTTATTAGTTTGGTGGACATGGGACAAGGTCAGGAAGGAACATGTAACCTCTCTGCCACCTTGGCTCCTGTATGGAAAGTTTTGAAGGCAAAACTTAAGAGTTTATATTTTATTCTAGAAACAATGGGGAGACAGAGTTGATTGAATATGACAGCACTGGCATATTGGAGTTGAGTATGATATTTGATCTTAGGAAAAAAACCTGACATTCTTTTCAGAAGCAATGAAAGTGTTAATTTGATGATTGGTCTAAGATTGTCAATCAGATAGGTGATGGGTAATAGCAAGGTGAGGAGTCATCACACAAGGAACTACCAATCAATCCAGAAATTGCTAGTCATCACATTACTAGAAAATTTTTAGTCAGTGCTTAGTTGGTGTTTACTGATTGATTGACTTAAGGACAAAGAGAATGTTCTTACATATAATGAAACATTTATATCAAAAACATTTTAATACAGCAAAGACTTGGAAATTGTGAAGACATTTAGCATTAAAATTTTGGGGCACATGAATATATTTGAAAATTATTATAACAAAATAAGAATGTGATGAATACAAAGAAATCTAAAAAAGATTTGTCTGAAATCATATAGAATAAAGTAAAAAACTACACAATATACCACATCAATTTACATTTTAAAAACACAAAAGCAAAATTATATGCTATGTAATTAAACTGGTTATTCTTGATCCTGTAGAAGAAAAGAAGACATTTATCTCCCTCCTTTCACTGTAGAATTGGGTAATTCTGGACTTAGACATCATATAAATGATCAGATGCAGTCAGTGTGTCAGTTTTTTTTTTGTTTTTGTTTTTTTTTCTTCCCCTAAACATTTTTTTTTGGGGGGGGGCAAGGAAAGTCTCATTATTAAGGGAAGCTGTATATCTGAAAAGACAAAAAAAAAAAAAAAAAAAAGAAGACCATTAAAATTTCATTTGACAGTTAATAAGAGAACTAGAAGAGAGTATTTTGATAAATGCCAATGGAGGAGAGAGAATATAGAAGAAAAGGATTCATGAAACAGAAACAAGACTTGTAAAGATAAGTAAATAAATTTTGCATAATTTAAACTAAAACAAAAGGAATGTTAAAGGCATTCAAATCAAGAAGTAGTCCCTTAATCTGTTGGAAATTTTATTTCCCCCCCCATTTTAAAAATGCTTGTAATAATGATTACATCACCGACCTCATAAAAGCTTTTGCAAGTAACATATTTGTAAAATATAAAGCATAATAATGTCAATTGCTATACATAAACACCATAAATTTTAATATTTGTTTCTTTTAAACCAAAGTGATATGTTAAGAAATAATTCATGATAATAGTATGTAAAACAAATTAATTTGCATCAAATCATATAGCAAATTATTAAATAAAAACTAAAATAATTCTTTAATCATATAGGTAGGGATTCCTTAGTCAATTAGTAAAATATATTGAAACTACTATGGCATAGCAGAAATAGAGCTGTATTCAAAGCCATCTGGACTAAGACCTTCCTCAGACAAATACTATTTTTTCCCCTGAGGCAATTGGGATTAAGTGACTTGCCCAAGGTCAAACAGTTAGGAAGTGTTAAGAGTCTGAGACCAGATTTGATAACTTCAGGGCTGGTGCTCTATCCACTGCACCACCTAGCTGCACCAGATGAATACTATCTCCTGGCTCTGTTGTGAATCCCTTAATCTCTCAATATCCCAGACAACTCTCTAGCATAAACCTTTAAGAGATGACTGTGATCTACATAGATAAAAATAATTTATTCAGTTAGGTGTTCCTTTTGTTAATGAAACATGAGTCTGGTCCCTCTCCTAATTTGTCTCAAGCTTATAGAAAGGATCTATAAGGGTGATTGTAACCATTTTTGTTATAGCTAAGCCTTTTATTACAATCAAAATCTTTTTTTGTTTTGCTTTGTTGTCAGTAGAAAGCTATAATTGTTTTTGATAGAAAATTAATTAATTAATTAATTAATTTATTTATTTATTTTAAATAATTTTTTATTATATATTTTTTTATAATATTATCCCTTGTATTCATTTTTCCAATTTATCCCCCTCCTCCCTCTACTCCCTCCCCCCGATGACAGGCAATCCCATACATTTTACTTGTGTTACAATATAACCTAGATACAATACATGTGTGTAAATACCATTTTCTTGTTGCACAATAAGCATTAGATTCCGAAGGTACATGTAACCTGGGCAGACAGATATTAGTGCTAACAATTTACATTCATTTCCCAGTGTTTCTTCTCTGGGTGTAGCTACCTCTGTCCATCATTGATCAACTGGAAGTGAGTTGGCTCTTCTTTATGTTGAAGATTTCCACTTCCATCAGAATACATCCTCATACAATATTGTTGTTGAAGTGTATAGTGATCTTCTGGTTCTGCTCATTTCACTCAGCATCAGTTGATGTAAGTCTCTCCAGGCCTCTCTGTATTCCTCCTGCTGGTCATTTCTTACAGAGCAATAATATTCCATAACCTTCATATACCATAATTTACCCAACCATTCTCCAATTGATGGACATCCATTCATCTTCCAGTTTCTAGCTACAACAAAAAGAGCTGCCACAAACATTTTGGCACATATATGTCTCTTTCTGCTCTTTAGTATTTCTTTGGGATATAAGCCCAGTAGTAGTATGGCTGAGTCAAAGGGTATGCACAGTTTGATAACTTTTTGGGCATAGTTCCAAATTGCTCTCCAGAATGGCTGGATTCTTTCACAACTCCACCAGCAATGTATTAGTGTCCCAGTTTTCCCACATCCCCTCCAACATTCATCATTATTTGTTCCTGTCATCTTAGCCAATCTGACAGGTGTGCAGTGGTATCTCAGAGTTGTCTTAATTTGCATTTCTCCAATCAGTAGTGATTTGGAACACTCTTTCATGTGAGTGGATATAATTTCAATTTCTTCATCTGAGAATTGTCTGTTCATATCCTTTGACCATTTATCAATTGGAGAATGGTTCGGTTTCTTATAAATTAGGGTCAGTTCTCTATATATTTTGGAAATGAGACCTTTGTCAGAACCTTTGCTATTAAAAATATTTTCCCAGTTTGTTACTTCCCTTCTAATCTTGTTTGCATTAGTATTATTTGTACAGAAACTTTTTAGTTGGATGTAATCGAAATCTTCTATATTGTGATCAATAATGATCTCTAGTTCTCCTCTGGTCATAAATTCCTTCCTCCTCCATAGGTCTGAGAGGTAGACTATCCTCTGTTCCTCTAATCTATTTATTATCTCCCTCTTTATGCCTAAATCATGGACCCATTTTGATCTTATCTTGGTATATGGTGTTAAGTGTGGATCCATATCTAATTTCTGCCATATTAATTTTCAGTTTTCCCAACAGTATTTTCCAAATAATGAATTTTTGTCCCTAATGTTGGTATCTTTGGGTTTGTCAAAGATTGGATTGCTATAGATGTACCCTTTTTTGTCCTTTGTATCTAATCTGTTCCACTGATCTACCGGTCTATTTCTTAGCCAATACCAAATGGTTTTGGTGACTGCTGCTATATAATATAGCTTTAGATCAGGTACACTTAGACCACCTTCCTCTGAGTATTTTTTCATTAGATCCCTTGCAATTCTCGACCTTTTATTCTTCCATATGAATTTTGTTGTTATTTTTTCTAGGTCATTGAAATAGTTTCTTGGGAGTCTGATTGGTATAGCACTAAATAAAAAGATTAGTTTGGGGAGTATTGTCATCTTTATTATATTCGCTCGGCCTATCCAAGAGCACTGAATGTCTTTCCAATTATTCAAATCTGACTTTATTTTTGTGGCAAGTGTTTTGTAATTTTTCTCATATAATTCCTGACTTTTCTTTGGTAGATGGATTCCCAAATACTTTATACTCTCAACATTTGTTTGGAATGGAATTTCTCTTTGTATCACTTGCTGTTGCATTTTGTTAGTGATTTATAAAAATGCTGAGGATTTATGTGGATTTATTTTGTATCCTGCCACTTTGCTGAAATTTTGAATTATTTCTAGTAGCTTTTTAGCAGAGTCTTTGGGGTTCTCTAAGTATACCATCATGTCATCTGCAAAAAGTGATAGTATGATTTCCTCATTTCCTACTCTAATTCCTTGAATCTCTTTCTCGGCTCTTATTGCCAAGGCTAGCGTTTCTAGTACTATATTGAATAGAAATGGTGATAGTGGGCAACCTTGTTTCACTCCTGATCTTACTGGGAAAGGTTGCAGTTTATTTCTATTGCATATTATGCTTACTGACGGTCTTAAATATATGCTCCTGATTATTCTAAGGAATAGTCCATTTATTCCTATACTCTCAAGAGTTTTTAGTAGGAATGGATGTTGGATTTTGCCAAATGCTTTTTCTGCATCTATTGAGATGATCATATGGTTCTTATTAATTTGATTATTAATATGGTCAATTATATTAATAGTTTTCCTAATATTAAACCAGCCCTGCATTCCTGAAATAAATCCTACTTGATCATAGTGTATTATCCTGGAGATGATTTTCTGAAGTCTTTTTGCTAATATCTTATTTAAGATTTTAGCATCAATATTCATTAAGGAATTGGTCTATAATTTTCTTTCTCAGTTTTCGCTCTACCTGGTTTAGGTATCAGTACCATGTCTGTGTCATAAAAGGAGTTTGGTAGGACTCCTTCATCCCCTATTTTTTCAAATAATTTATATAACATTGGGGCTAATTGTTCTTTAAATGTTTGGTAGAATTCACATGTGAATCCATCTGGTCCTGGGGATTTTTTCCTGGGGAGTTGATTAATAGCTTGTTTTATTTCTTTTTCTGAAATGGGACTATTTAAGCAATTTATTTCCTCCACTGTTAATCTAGGGAGCCTATATTTTTGGAGGAAGTCATCCATTTCACTTAAGTTATCAAATTTATTGGCATAAAGTTGGGCAAAGTAACTCCTTATTATTTCTCTAATTTCCTCTTTATTGGTGGAAAGATCCCCCTTTTCATTTGTAAGACTAACAATTTGATTTTCCTCTTTCTTTTTTCTGATCAGATTTACCAAAGGTTTATCTATTTTATTGGCTTTTTCATAAAACCAACTCTTGGTTTTATTTATTAATTCAATAGTTTTTTTACTTTCAATATTATTGATTTCTCCTTTTAATTTTTGTATTTCAAGTTTAATATTTGGTTGGGGGTTTTTAATTTGGTCTTTTTCTAGCCTTTTAAGTTGCAAGCCCAATTCGTTAATCTTCTCTTTCTCTATTTTCTTTAAATAAGCCTCTAAAGATATAAAATTTCCCCTTATTACTGCTTTAGCTGCATCTCACAGATTTTGGTATGATGTCTCATCATTGTCATTATCTTGGGTGAAATTATTAATTGTTTCTATAATTTGTTCTTTCACCCAGTCATTCTTTAATATTAGATTATTCACTTTCCAATTACTTTTTGGTCTATTTATCCCTAACTTTTTACTGAATGTAGCTTTTATTACATTGTGGTCTGAGAAGAAGGCATTTATTATTTCTGCCTTCCTACATTTAATTTTGAGATCTTTATGTCCTAATATATGGTCAATTTTTGTATAGGATCCATGAACTGCTGAGAAGAAAGTATATTCCTTTTTATTGCCATTCAGTTTTCTCCAAAGGTCTATCATGCCTAGTTTTTCTAATGTTTTATTTACTTTTTAAATTTCTTTCTTGTTTGTTTTGTGGTTTGATTTGTCTACATCTGAGAGTGCAAGGTTGAGATCTCCCACTATTATGGTTTTACTGTCTATTTCTTCTTGCAACTCTCTTAAATTTTCCTTTAGAAAGTTAGATGCTATACCACTTGGTGCATATATGTTTAGTATTGATATGGCTTCATTATTTATGCTACCTTTCAGCAGTATATAGTTTCCTTCCTTATCTCTTTTAATTAGATCAACTTCTGCTTTTGCTTGATCTGAGATAAGGATAGCTATCCCTGCTTTTTTGGCTTATCCTGAAGCATAATAGATTCTGCTCCAACCTTTTACCTTTCCTCTGTATGTATCTCCCTGCTTTAAGTGTGTTTCCTGCAGACAACATATTGTAGGGTTCTGATTTTTGATCCAATATGCTATCTGTCTCTGTTTGATGGGATCGTTCATCCCATTCACATTTACAATTAAAATTACTAATTCTGTATTTCCTGCCATCATATTATCCCCAGATTATGCTTTTTCCCTTGACGCCCCTGATCCCCCTCCCCGATATTTAATTTACAGACCCCCCTTGTGACACGCAACCCTCCCTTTTTTTTAGTATCCCTCTCCCCTCCCTCCAAGTCCCTTCACTTATTCTCCTTTTCCTTTTTCCTTTTTCTCTCCCCCCTTTTAATGAGGTGAGAGAAAATTCTCTGAAAAACAAATATGTTAATTATTTACTCTTTGAGCCTCTCCTGATGAGAGTAAGATTCACACAATGATTCTCCCCCTTACTAAATTACCTCAGATATGGTGTATTTTCTATACCTCTTCCTGGGATGTAGTTTCCCTCTTTTTATCATTCCTTGCCCTTTTTCTGAAACGACCTCCTTCCCTTTACTACACCCCCCCTTTTTTTCTTTTATATCAGTAAAATCAAATTACCCTTGAGTACTTTTTATATACCCACAACAGAGTTACAGTTCTCAAGGGTTCTGTGTACCTTTTTCTGTGTCTCTTCAGTCTTGTGGATGTAGATCAAATTTTTTGTTTAAGTCTGGTTTTTTTCTTAGAAACATATAGAATTCCTCTATTTCATTGAATGACCATTTTCTTCCATGGAAAAAGATGCTAAACTTAGCTGGGTATTTCATTCTTGGTTGCAGTCCTTGATCTTTTGCCTTACGGAATATCAGGTTCCAGGCCCTTCTATCTTTTAATGTGGAGGCAGCCAGATCTTGAGTGACCCTTATTGTGGCACCTTGGTATTTAAATTGTTTTTTTTCTAGCTGCTTGCAGGATTTTCTCCTTTGTGTGGTAATTCTACAGCTTAGCCACTATATTCCGTGGTGTTCTTTTTTTAGGGTCTATTTCAGAAGGAGTTCGATTAATTCTTTCCACATCTACTTTCCCCTCTGTTTCTATTATCTCTGGACAGTTCTCTTTGATAATTTCCTGTAAAATAGAATCTAGGCTCTTTTTTTGGTCATAGTTTTCGGGAAGTGCAATGATCCGCAGATTATCTCTCCTAGATCTATTTTCCAGGTCTATAGATTTTCCCAATAAGTATTTGACGTTGTTCTCTAGCTTGTCATTTTTTTTGTTTTGTTTGACTGATTCTTAGGTTCTCTGTGAATCATTCATTTCTATTTGTTCCATCCTGACTTTTAAGGAGTTATTTTCTTTTTTCACAGTTTTTAGTTCTTTTTGTAAATGCCCAATTTCGTTTTTAAATGAATTATTTTGCTCTATTGAATTTTTTTCCATTTCCCTAATTTTTTTTGAGAATTATTTTCTTTTTCCAATTCAGAAATTCTATTTTCTTGAGATTTTTTTATCTTTTCCAATTCAGAAATCCTACTTTCCTGTGATTTTTTAAGCTTTTCTAATTCACAAATTTTGTTTCCCTGCATCTCCTGTGAATTCTTTATTTTTTCCAACTCCAATTTCAGGACGTTGTTATTCTCTGTCATTGCTTCCCTTTCCTTTCCCCATTTTTCTTCAAAATCTCTTAACTTTTTAATAGTCTCTTCTAGAAGAGAGTTATGTGATGGGGGGCAGGAATCGTTCCCCTTTAGGTTGTTATCTGCTGAATCTCTGCTGTTAACTTCCTCGGGGTTGGATACCTGCTCTTTCTCTGTGTACAAGGAATCTATAGTTTTCCTGGCTTTTTTGTTCATATTTAAAAAATCTTTTGGGGTCTGTCCCTGGGGTAGGAAATTATTTATTTACTTCTTTACCAGCTTCCTCCCAGCCCGGATGGATGCAGCGGCTCTTGGGCCTGAGCTAAGATAGAGCTCTGGGAGAGAGTTCCCCACCCCCTCCCTGGAAGTGCCTCAGAGGTGACTAGTACTGCTGTGCCTTGAGGGCGTTTTGTTCTAGCGGCTTCCCTGACTTTTGAAATTGAAGTAAAGAAGGCACAAAGCCCAGCCTATGCTTCCTGGTGGGTCGTGGATGTCTGCAGCAGGTGACGTTAAAAGCCCCTGCGCTCAAACTGGAAGTGTCTGCCAGAAACCTAGGTCCCTAGTTCAAAGGTTCTGATTCTCTGGGGCTTCCGGGCCTGAGTTCCACAGCCTTCAGCTGAGCTAGGCAGTGTGTGTTGCCTTGGGCCGTATCAGCCCACTTCTCAATCTCTTAACTAGTCACAGGCGAGAGCTCAAACTGGAAGTGTCTGCCAGAAACCGTGGCCCCTAGATCAAAGGTTCCACTTCTCTGGGACTTCCGGAGGTGAGTTCCACACCTGAGTTCCACCCCCTCCAGCTAAGCTAGGCAGTGTGTGTTGCTTTGGGCCGTATCCGCCCACTTGTCAATCTCTTATCTAGTCTTAGGTGGGGGCTGAGGCCACACCCCCTGGTGCCGAGGTCTGCTGAGTCACCCCCAGGATCCGGGGAAAATCTAATCTATCTGAATTTTTAAAGTGTTTAGATTTCCCTTCTGAACTGCTATATTATAAGCATAGAAGAGATAACAGCCTGTGCCAGATTCCTTTATCTCAGTGGCTTCTCTGATCCCAGAGCCCTTCCCAGCGCAATCGGCGCAGTATGCTAGCACCCAGCCGTCTGTGCTGGCCTCTCTTCTTCCTCTCCTGGGAACTGACCTTTTCTGTTGAAACTCCAGATTCTCTTCAGCTGGTAAGTCGTGCTTCCAGTCCTTGTGGTATCTATCAGTCCAGCGCTATTTCTGAGGCTGATTTATCTAATTGGTTGTGAGGGAGTAAGGACGTTCACAGAGTTGTGTGTTTCTTCTCCGCCATCTTGGCTCCGCCCCCCTCCAGAGACATTAATTTAGCTAAAATTTTCCTAACCACAGTAAAATGGAATGAATATATTATCTTCTCCTGAACCCCACCCCCTTTAATGTGCTGTATGTTCCAGCCAAATCAACCTGTTCCATAAATTCAGTTTTCAAATTTTCTTCTATGTATTCCCTGTTAAACTACTTTTATTAGAATTGTACTTCCTTTACTTCACAGTTTAGGACATTGACTTTCTCACTTCTTAGCATATCTAAAGAGCACATTAACAATTCATATATTTGTCAGTGTCATATTAGTAAATATAATATATTACTTATCATATATCACATAAATATAAAATGGTTATAAGGATTTTAGCAATTCATATACCTTATATAAAAGGTCTCAAAAATGCATTAATAGCATGAGAAAATGAAACCATTACTGTCATCATAAAAAGAACTATGGTGATTCCTAACAAAGAATATATGTAAATCATCATTTTAAGAGTGGACAAGATAGTTCAATAAATTTAAAATATACTTAGATCAATCTCCAAATATCTTTCTTCCTCACCAAGGAATAGAATTCAGTCTGTCTATCCTTTATTCCAATCTCCATTAAGCCTTATAGATACTGGATTAACTGTTAATTTTCTTTGCTTAATTTCTTATGCATATTACCAATAAGGGCCAGTATAGATTGAGAAGGGTTGAAATAAAAGAGAGAAAGATAAAAAGCATCAATAAAATACATTAAAATAAATAAACAACATTTTAAGTTGTTGAGAAGATGTCAGTGAAATCATGGGTCCCATTCTTAGCTCTTTTTCCTCAATAAAACAGAAGTTTCTTGAGGCAAGATTTTCATTCTATTTTTATATCTCCAACATCTGGTATAATGCTATATATATATATATATATATATATATATATATATATATATATATATATATATATGTAATTCTTAATATATATTGATTTGGATTGGCTTAGAGTGTGATCAGAAAATTTAATGCCAACTAATGCCCAAGTCTTTATTTTTGCATGCAGTTGTATATTTGGTTTCTGTATACAGTACTTTCTGAATAAGTTTCAATTCCCTAGGTTTGTTAAATATAAACACAACCAAAAAAAACAGGCAATTGTATTTGAAGACTTTACCTTATAATTCTATGCTTTGTGATATTATATCAGTGATCTGATGGTTGCTATCTCACTTTTTAAAGTGCATCTTTGTCTCTGAATCACCAATATCACATTCAAAATAGGATCCCTTGCATTGGAAGATCATTAAGCTCTGTTGCTATAGAAACCATCTTTTCTTCCAAGAAGGCTATCATATTCACTTTTTTCACTTTTTTTTTTTTTTTTTTTTTTAAGCATGTTTTATCCCCAGATACTGCAGCTGCCACTTTGCATATACCGTTGACTCTGACTTTGATTGAGTATTTTTATGACCTTTTTTACTCCTGGAATAATCATTTCTTTCATCTAAAATTTTGTTATCCCATCCCAAGAAATGTTGAATTTAAATACTCATTTGTCATTGTCTTTCCACTGTCCCTTTCTCTTTTTATTTTTTAAATTGGTAAGTGTTTGTGATAAATCTTTAAGGAAAAGAAACATTTAAATAAATAAAATAATTATCAGTCAGCTAACAAAGAGTATAAGAACATTTTCTTTTTTTCTTTAATTTAGAGCTATGGTGATACATTCATCAGAATCTTAAACTCTTCTGACAAGCCTCTTCAAATTGTATTCTTCCCCAGAGTTTCATGGATAATATAAATATCACTATAAATTGTGCCAATGAACTGCTGAAAGTATTCAAAAATCCTCTGAATGTGGAGACCAGAGAGTACTTTACCAGGTTTCTGAGCTCATAAAATCACAAGTTGCTCATACACACACAGTATGTGTGTGTTTCTGTATAAGTGTATATACATACATACACATATATATATGTATAAAACATATTACATATATATCTATAAATATATGTATGTATAAATATACATATATAAAAATCTCCATACACATATCTATCTTTATATTAGAACTATAAATACAAATAGGTGTATATATATATATATATATATATATATATATACATATATATTCATAATATTTTCACTTATATTTCCATACATACATATCTTAGAGTCTCTGCTGAGCAAGAAGTTTCCTTTATCTTCTTAACTTTTAGGAGACATTTACTCAGAATCCCCTTGAAATAGTAGATTCTGCTCCACCCTTTTACTTTTATTTTGAATGTATCAACCTGTTTCAGGTGTGTTTCCTGTAAACAACATATAGTAGGATTTTGGCTTTTAATCCAGTCTGCTAAATGCTTCCTCTTTATGGGTCTAGGAAGATAACTTAAAATTGAATAAAGAGTGTAAATGGTGAAATGGTTATTATCTAAATCTCAAAACTCAAATAGAAGTTGTGGGCACATCTTGGATAAATATTAAAAGATATTTAATGTTAGTTGAAAGTATCTTAGAATAAGATCCAGAAAATTTTGTTAGTCAATAACATAATTGGAAATTCAACAAGTGGCAAACCTCTGGATCATAGTTCCTTCATCCATAAAAATACTGATACTTTTACATTTTCTCTAAGCTTTCTTCCAACTCTAAAATTCTCTTCTCTCATGAGCCTAGAATTTACTTGAAAGTAATAAGCCAACTAGAACTTTTTTCAGGGCTTCTTGAAAGAAGTATTGTTTTTTCAGCTAAGAAGAATGAGTAAGTTACTGAATTTAGGAGAACACTCAAAGAAAAGTTAATATGACTTGAAATAAACTAAATGAGTTCCCTGCATATTTTTTTCAAGATTTTGCTTTGTATACTCTTAAACTAGTTGATGTATAAAATCATGTGAGAGCCCTGAAAATAGTGACTTGACCAATATACCTAAACATGCTAACTTTATTTTATTAGCAGTTTATATTCATAAGAAAAGAAGAGCTGGTTTAAAAGGAAAGAAGCTATGTGCAGTAGGAAAATAATTTTTATTTATTAGGTAAACTACAGTATGGTCTATCACATAATGTTTAGAGAAGAGAAAGTGACTGGATTATTGGTGGGAAAAGAAGCATTTCCCTATCCTCATCATTTTGCAATCCCTGAACTTAGAATGGAAATGGAAGTAAGGTTGTTATACCATTAATTTAAAATACATCCAAGTAAAAAGCTCTCATGTAAATGTCAGCATCCAATACACCAGTGTATTGAGGTTTTACTTTAAAAGTAAACTGGAAGATTCACTTTTCAATGAAAAGGTATTACAAGTATAAATACAAATCTTTGTACCACTATTGATAATGATGAAAGATTTCTGCTATCAGGCTGAGGAGGTAATAACAGTGCCAAGAAGTTTTGTGGAAATTAGCACTTATAGGAATAGCAGCATGTAATGGGAATGACTTTCTCACTTGGCAAATGACTTTCTAAAAGGCCACTTGGCATCAAATAAATGATTCCAAGTTTCTTAGTATTTCATTCCATTTTTTGTTCTTTTGATAATAAGACAAGTTATTTAAGAGGTAATAAAAAGAAAATTTAAGGGTACTGCTATAGCTGAGTGATAAATTAAATATATCATACTATATGGTAAAATTTCCTGTATCTAGGGAGTTACTTTAGAGATATCAAATGATGAAAAAATTCTTAATCTCCATTCCTCCTCTGAGAGATAATGAGGATAAGTGAATATACCAATACGATGCTTTATTATCTGTGCATTATTTGTAATTATAAATGGATCAATGTCAACATAGTAGCAGATCTCCAGTTTAGTGTTGTAGTATTTATTAATGACTTTAGAAAAAGATGTAGATGATACACTTATCAAATTTGTAAATGGCATAAAGCTGGAAGAAGTAGTTTATACACTGCATGAGAGGAAACAAAAGATTTTGGTATTGTAGGAAACTACAAAGAATTGTAGGTTACTAGAAATAAGATACAATTCAAGAGGAATACATGTAAAAACTTACAGTTGGATAGAAAAAACAAACAACTTTACAAGTATAACATGGAGGAGAAATGATTAAATAGCTCACATTGTGAAATAGAATTGGTGATTTTAGTGCATTGTAAATTCAATGTGAAAAGAATCTTATATGGCCACCAAAAAAGCCAATGTGGTAAGCAGGGGTTAACAGGATGGTAAGCAATATAGAATTAGTCATTCTAACCATAAATGCGAATGTGGTAAACTCTCCCATAAAGAGGAAGCATTTAGCAGACTGGATTAAAAGCCAGAATCCTACTATATGTTGTTTACAGGAAACACACCTGAAACAGGTTGATACATTCAAAATAAAAGTAAAAGGGTGGAGCAGAATCTACTATGCTTCAGGTGAAGCCAAAAAAGCAAGGGTAGCCATCCTCATCTCAGATCAAGCAAAAACAAAATTTGATCTAATTAAAAGAGATAAGGAAGGGCATTATATCTTGCTAAAGGGTAGCATAGATAATAAAGCAGTATCAATATTAAACATATACACACCAAGTGGTGCAGCTTCTAAATTCTTAAAAGAGAAATTAAGAGAGCTGCAAGAAGAAATAGACAGCAAAACAATAATAGTGGGAGATCTCAACCTTGCACTCTCAGAATTAGATAAATCAAACCACAAAATAAATAAGAAAGAAGTCAAAGAGGTAAATAGAATACTAGAAAAGTTAGATATGATAGATCTTTGGTGAAAGCTAAATGGAGACAGAAAGGAGTACACTTTCTTCTCAGCAGTTCTTGGAACCTATACAAAAATTGATCATATACTAGGGCATAAAAACCTCAAAATCAAATGCAGTAATGCAGAAATAGTAAATGCATTCTTTTCAGACCACAATGCAATCAAAATTACATTCAATAAAAAGCCAGGGGAAAATAGACCAAAAAATAATTGGAAACTAAATAATCTCATACTAAAGAATGATTGGGTGAAACAGCAAATCATAGACATAATTAATAACTTCACCCAAGAAAATGACAATAATGAGACAACATACCAAAATGTGTGGGATACAGCCAAAGCAGTAATAAGGGGAAGTTTTATACTTCTAGAGGCCTACTTGCATAAAATAGAGAAAGAGAAGGTCAACAAATTGGGCTTACAACTAAAAATGCTAGAAAAGGAACAAATTAAAAATCCCCAGACAAACATGAAACTTAAAATTCTAAAAATAAAAGGTGAGATTAATGAAATTGAAAGTAAAAAAAAACCAAACAAACAACAAAAAAAAAAAACTATTGAATTAATTAATAAAACTAAGAGTTGGTTCTATGAAAAAACCAACACAATAGACAAACCCTTACTAAATCTGATTAAAAAAAAGGAAAAAGGAAAAGCAATTCTTAGTCTTAAAAATGAAAAGGGAGAACTCACCACTAATGAAGAGGAAATTAGAACAATAGTTAGGAGCTACTTTGACCAACTTTATGCCAATAAATTTGATCACTTAAATGAAATGGAAGAATACCTTCAAAAATATAGCTTGCCCAGATTAACAGAGGAAGAAGTAAGTAGTCTAAATAGTCCCATCTGACAAAAAGAAATAGAGCAAGCTATTAACCAACTCCCTAATAAAAAAATCCCCAGGACCAGATGGATTTACATGTGAATTCTATCAAACATTTAAAGAACAACTAACTCCAATGTTATGAAAACTATTTGAAAAAATAGGGAATGAAGGAGTCCTACCAAATTCCTTTTATGACACAGACATGATACTGATACCTAAACCAGGCAGATCGAAAACTGAGAAAGAAAACTATAGACCAATTTCCTTAATGAATATTGATGCTAAAATTTTAAATAAGATATTAGCAAATAGACTTCAGAAAATCATCCCCAGGATAATACACTATGACCAAGTGGGATTTATACCAGGAATGCAGAGCTGATTCAATATTAGGAAAATTATTAGCATAATCAACTATATCAATAACCAAATTAACAAAAATCATATGATCATCTCAATAGATGCAGAAAAAGCATTTGATAAAATCCAACATCCATTCTTACTAAAAACATCGAGAGTATAGGAATAAATGGACTATTCCTTAAAATAATAAGTAGCATATATTTAAAACTGTCAGTAAACATCATATATATTGGCGATAAACTGGAACCTTTCCCTGTAAGATCAGGAATGAAACAAGGTTTCCCACTATCACCATTACTATTAAATATTGTACAAGAAATGCTAGCCTCAGCAATAAGAGCAGAGAAAGAGATTCAAGGAATTAGAGTAAGTAATGAGGAAATCAAACTATCACTCTTTGCAGATGATATGATGGTATACTTAGAGAACCCCAAAGACTCTGCTAAAAAGCTATTAGAAATAATTCAGAACTTTAGCAAAGTTGCAGGATACAAAATAAATCCACATAAATACTCAGCATTTTTATACATTACCAACACAATCCAACAGCAAGAGATACAAAGAGAAATTCCATTCAACACAATGGTCGATAGTATAAAATATTTGGGAATATATGTACCAAAAGAAGTCAGGAATTATATGAGCAAAATTACAGAACACTTGCCACAAAAATAAAGTCAGATTTAAATAATTGGAAAGACATTAAGTGCTCTTGGATAGGCCAAGCGAATATAATCAAGATGACAATACTCCCTAAACTAATCTATTTATTTAGTGCTATACCAATCAGACTCCCAAGAAGCTATTTTAATGGCCTAGAAAAAATAACAACAAAATTCATATGGAAAAACAAAAGGTTGAAAATTTCAAGGGAAGTAATGAAAAAAAAAATCAAATGAAGGTGGCCTAGCTGCACCTGATCTAAAGCAGCAGTCACCAAAACCATTTGGTATTGGCTAAAAAATAGACTAGTTGATCAGTGGAATAGGTTAGGTTCACAGGACAAGATAGTGAATAAAAATAGCAATCTAGTGTTTGACAAACCCAAAGATCCCAACTTTTGGGATAAGAATTCATAATTTGACAAAAACTGCTGGGAAAACTGGAAATTTGTATGGCAGAAACTAGGCATAGACCCACATTTAACACCACCTACTAAGATAAGATCAAAATGGGTCCATGATTTAGGCATAAAGAACGAGATCATAAATAAATTAGAGGAACATAGGATAGTTTACCTCTCAGACTTGTGGAGGAAAAAGGAATTTGTGACCAAAGGAGAACTAGAGATCATTATTGATCACAAAATAGAAAGTTTTGATTACATCAAATTAAAAAGCTTTTGGACAAACAAAACTAATGCAAACAAGATTGGAAGAGAAGTAACAAACTGGGAAAACATTTTTACTTTTAAAGGTTCTGATAAAGGTCTCATTTCTAAAATATATATAGAATTGTCTCTAATTTATAAGAAATCAAGACATTTTACAAATGAAAATGTTCAAAGAATATGAACAGACAATTTTCAGATGATGAAATTGAAACTATTTCAACTCATATGAAAGAGTGTTCCAAATCACTATTAATCAGAGAAATGCAAATTAAGACAACTCTGAGATACCACTACACACCTGTCAGATTGGCTAAGATGACAGGAACAAATAATGATGAATGTTGGAGGGGATGTGGGAAAACTGGGACACTGATGCATTGTTGATGGAGTTGTGAAAAAATCCAACCATCCTGGAGAGCAATCTGGAATTATGCACAAAAAGTTATCAACCTGTACATACCCTTTGTTCCAGCAGTGATACTACTGGGCTTATATCACAAGGAAATACTAAAGAAGGGAAAGGGACCTATATGTGATAAAATGTTTGTGGCAGCCCTTTTTGTAGTGGCTAGAAACTGAAAAATAAATGGATGCCCATCAATTGGAGAATGGTTGGGTAAATTATGGTATATGAAGGTTATGGAATATTATTGTTCTGTAAGAAATGACCAACAGGAGGAATACAGAGAGGCTTGGAGAGACTTACATCAACTAATGCTGAGTGAAAGGAGCAGAACTAGGAGATCATTATACACTTCAACAACAATACTGTATGAGGATGTATTCTGAAGGAAGTGGATATCTTCAACATAGAGAAGAGCTAATCCAATTCCAATTGATCAATGATGGATAGAATCAGTTACACCCAAATAAGTGGAAACTGTTAGCATTTTTTTGTTTTTCTCCCCAAGTTATTTTTACCTTCTGAATCCAATTCTTCCTTCGCAAAAACAACAACAACAAAATTAGGTTCTGTATTGTACCTATGATATACTATAACATTTTTTTTAAAATTTTTATTTTATTTTATAATTATAACATTTTTTTGAGAGTACATATGCATGGGTAATTTTTTACAACATTATACCTTGCACTTACTTCTATTCAGATTTTTTCCCTTCCTCCCCCAACCCCCTCCCCCAGATGGCAAGCACTCTTATATATGTTAAATATATTACAGTATATTCTAGATACAATATATGTGTGTAGAACCGAATTTTTTGTTGCACAGGAAGAATTGGATTCAGAAGGTAAAAATAACAGTTTACATTCATTTCCCAGTGTTCCTTTTCTGGATGTAGCTGGTTCTGTCCATCCTTAATCAATTGGAATTGGATTAGCTCTTCTCTATGTTGAAGATATCCACTTCCATCAGAATACATCCTCATACAGTGTCACTGTTGAAGTGTATAATGGTCTTCTGGTTCTGCTCGTTTCACTCAGCATCAGTTGATGTAAGTCTCTCCAAGCCTCTCTGTATTTCTCCTGTTGGTCATTTCTTATAGAACAATAATATTCCATAACATTCATATACCATAATTTACCCAACCATTCTCCAATTGATGGACATCCATTCATCTTCCAGCTTCTATCCACTATGAAAAGGGCTGCCACAAACATTTTGGCACATACAGGTCCCTTTCCCTTCTTTAGTAGTTCCTTGGGGTATAAGCCCAGTAGTAGTATGGCTGAGTCAAAGGGTATGCACAGTTTGATAACTTTTTGGGCATAGTTCCAAATTGCTCTCCAGAATGGTTGGATTCTTTCACAACTCCACCAACAATGCATCAGTGTCCCAGTTTTCCCACAGCCCCTCCAACATTCATCGTTATTTGTTCCTGTCATCTTAGCCAATCTGACAGGTGTGTAATGATACCTCAGAGTTGTCTTAATTTGCATTTCTCTGATCAATAGTGATTTGGAACACTCTTTCATATGAGTGGAAATAGTTTTAATTTCATCATCTGAAAATTGTCTGTTCATATCCTTTGACCATTTATCAATTGGAGAATGGCTGGATTTCTTATAAATTAAAGTCAATTCTCTGTATATTTTGAAGATGAGGCCTTTATCAGAACCTTTAACTGTAAAAATGTTTTCCCACTTTGTTACTTCCCTTCTAATCTTGTTTGCATTAGTTTTGTTTGTGCAGAAACTTTTTAATTTGGTGTAATCAAAATGTTCTATTTTCTGATCAATAATGGTCTCTAGTTCTCCCTTGGACACAAACTCCTTCCTCTTCCACAAGTCTGAGAGGTAAACCATCCCATGTTCTTCCAATTTATTTATGATTTCGTTCTTTATGCCTAAATCTTGGACCCATTTTGATCTAATCTTAGTATGTGGTGTTAAATGTGGGTCCATGCCTAGTTTCTGCCATACTAATTTCCAGTTTTCCCAGCAGTTTTTGTCAAATAATGAATTCTTATCCCAAAAGTTGGGATCTTTGGGTTTGTCAAACACTAGATTGCTATTTTTATTCACTATCTTGTCCTGTGAACCTAACCTATGCCACTGATCAACTAGTCTATTTTTTAGCCAATACCAAATGGTTTTGGTGACTGTTGCTTTATAATATAGCTTTAAATAAGGTACACTTAGACCACCTTCCTCTGACTTTTTTCATTAGTTCCCTTGCAATTCTCGACCTTTTATTCTTCCATATGAATTTTGTTGTTATTTTTTCTAGGTCATTAAAATAGTTTCTTGGGAGTCTGATTGGTATAGCACTAAATAAATAGATTAGTTTGGGGAGTATTGTCATCTTTATTATATTCGCTCGGCCTATCCAAGAACACTGAATGTCTTTCCAATTATTTAAATCTGACTTTATTTTTGTGGCAAGTGTTTTGTAATTTTGCTCATATAATTCCTGACTCTCCTTTGGTAGATATATTCCCAAATAATTTATACTATCGATTGTTATTTTGAATGGAATTTCTCTTTGTATCTCTTGCTGTTGGATTGTGTTGGTAATGTATAAAAATCCTGAAGATTTATGTGGATTTATTTTGTATCCTGCGACTTTTCTAAAATTCTGAATTATTTATAATAGCTTTTTAGCAGAGTCTTTGGGGTTCTCTAAGTATACCATCATGTCATCTGCGAAAAGTGACAATTTGATTTCTTCATTTCCTACTCTTATTCCTTGAATCTCTTTCTCGGCTCTTATTGCCGAGGCTAGAGTTTCAAGTAGTATATTGAATAGTAATGGTGATAGTGGGCAACCTTGTTTCACTCCTGATCTTACAGGGAAAGGTTCTAGTTTATCACCATTACATATGATGTTTACTGACAGTTTTAAATATATGCTCCTTATTATTTTAAGGAATAGTCCATTTATTCCTATACTCTCAAGCGTTTTTAGTAGGAATGGATGTTGGATTTTATCAAATGCTTTTTCTGCATCTATTGAGATGATCATATGATTTTTGTTAATTTGGTTATTGATATAGTTGATTATTAATATGGTCAATTATACTAATAGTTTTCCTAATATTAAACCAGCCCTGCATTCCTGGTATAAATCCCACTTGGTCATAGTGTATTATCCTGGGGATGATTTTCTGAAGTCTATTTGCTAATATCTTATTTAAAATTTTAGCATCAATATTCATTAAGGAAATTGGTCTATAGTTTTCTTTCTCAGTTTTCGATCTACCTGGTTTAGGTATCAGTATCATGTCTGTGTCATAAAAGGAATTTGGTAGGACTCCTTCATTCCCTATTTTTTCAAATAGTTTACATAGCATTGGAGTTAGTTGTTCTTTAAATGTTTGGTAGAATTCACCTGTAAATCCATCTGGTCCTGGGGACTTTTTCTTAGGAAGTTGGTTAATAGCTTGGTCTATTTCTTTTTCTGAGATGGGACTATTTAGACTACTTACTTCTTCCTCTGTTAATCTGGGCAAGTTATATTTTTTTGAAGGTATTCTTCCATTTCATTTAAGTTATCGAATTTATTGGCATAAAGTTGAGCAAAGTAGCTCCTAACTATTGTTCTAATTTCCTCTTCATTAGTGGTGAGTTCACCCTTTTCATTTTCAAGACTATCAATTTGCTTTTTCTCTTTCCTTTTTTAAATCAGGTTTACTAAGGGTTTGTCTATTTTATTGGTTTTTTCATAAAGCCAACTCTTAGTTTTATTAATTGATGCAATAGTTTTTTTACTTTCAATTTTATTAATCTCCCCTTTTATTTTTTGAATTTCAAGTTTTGTGTTTGTCTGGGGGTTTTTAATTTGTTCCTTTTCTAGCAATTTTAGTTGTAAGCCCAATTCGTTGGCCCTCTCTTTCTCTATTTTATGCAAGTAGGCCTGTAGAGATATAAAACTTCCCCTTATTACTGCTTTGGCTGTATCCCACACATTTTTGTATGATGTCTCATTATTGTCATTTTCTTGGGTGAAGTTATTAATTATATCTATGATTTGATATTTTACCCAATCATTCTTTAGTATAAGATTATTTAGTTTACAATTATTTTCCCCTAGCTTTTTATTAAATGTTATTTTGATTGCAATATGGTCTGAAAAGGATGCATTTACTATTTCTGCCTTACTGCATTTGATTTTGAGGTTTTTATGCCCTAGTATATGATCAATTTTTGTATAGGTTCCATGAACTGCTGAGAAGAAAGTATATTCCTTTCTGTCTCCATTTAGCTTTCGCCAAAGATCTATCATATCAAACTTTTCTAGTATTCTATTTACCTCTTTGACTTCTTTCTTATTTATTTTGTGGTTTGATTTATCTAATTCTGAGAGTGCAAGGTTGAGATCTCCCGCTATTATAGTTTTGCTATCTAATTCCTCTTGCAGCTCTCTTAATTTCTCTTTTAAGAATTTAGAAGCTGCACCACTTGGTGCATATATGTTTAATATTAATACTGCTTCATTATTGATGCTGCCCTTTAGCAGGATATAATGCCCTTCCTTATCTCTTTTAATTAGATCAATTTTTGTTTTTGCTTGATCTGAGATGAGGATGGCTACTCCTGCTTTTTTGGTTTTGCCTGAGGCATAATAGATTCTGCTCCACCCTTTTACTTTTAGTTTGAATGTCTCACCCTGTTTCAGGTGTGTTTCCTGTAAACCACATATAGTAGGATTCTGACTTTTAATCTAGTCTGCTAACTGCTTCCTCTTTATGAGGCAGTTTGCCCCATTCACATTTATGGTTAGAAAGACTAATTCTATATTGCTTGCCATCCTATTAACCCCTGCTTATGCTTTTCCCCTTTCCTTCCCTTTTATCCTCCTATCCAGTATTAAACTGGTGAACACCACTTGCTTTTCACAGCCCTCCCTTTTTAGGATCCCTCCCCCACCTTAAAGATCCTCCCCTTATTTTACCCCTTTTCCTCGAAATTACTGTATTTCCTTCCCCTTAGCTTACTCCTTCCCTTTCACTTTTCAATGAAGTGGAAGAAGTTTCACCACAAATCAAATATGTCTATTGATACACGCTATGTTCATCTCCCTCCTTTCTTTCTCTCAGATATAATAGGTTACCTTTGCCTCTTCATGAGATGTAGTACCACCACTTTACACTTATTTATGATATAATCTCCTTTCCACCTCTAGTTTTTAAGACAAATTGTACATATGTTCTTTACATATTTTTTTGACAGAAGTGTAGTTCTCAAGATTTCTTTTTACCTTTTTAGAAATCTCTTGAGTTCTGTATTTGAAGATCAAACCTTTTATGTAGGTCTGGTTTTTTCATCAAAAATAGATGGAATTCATTTATTTCGTTAAATGTCCATTTTCTTCCCTGGAAAACGATGCTCATTCTTGCTGGGTAAGTTATTCTTGGCTGCATACCAAGTTCCTTAGCCTTTCTGAATATCATGTTCCATGCCCTGTGTTCTTTTAATGTGGACGCTGCTAGATCCTGGGTTATCCTTATTGTGGATCCTCCATATCTGAATTGCTTTTTTCTAGCAGCTTCCAATATCTTTTCCTTTGTCTGATGGTTCTTGAACTTGGCCACTATATTTCTTGGCTTTTTGATTTTAGGGTCCCTTTCAGTAGGTGATCGATGAATTTTTTCAATGTCTATTTTACCCTCTGTTTCCAAAACGTCTGGGCAGTTCTCTTTGATAATTTCCTCGAAAACGGTGTCCAAGCTCTTTTTTTCCTCCCATTTTTCAGGGACTCCGATTATTCTCAAATTCTCTCTCCTGGATCTGTTTTCCAGGTCTGTTGTCTTTCTGGTAAGGTACTTGACATTCTTTTCAATTGTTTCATTTCTCTGGTTTTGCTTGACTACCTCTTGGTTTCTCCTTGAGTCATTCATTTCTACTTGTTCCAGTCTAATTTTCAATGATGTATTTTCTTCACTCACTTTTTTTATATCTCTTTGTAATTGTCCAATTGAGTTTTTATCTTCTATGGAATTTTTTTCCATTTTATCCATTTTATTTTTTAGAGAGCTGATTTTTTTTTCAGCTCACTAATCCTGTTTTCCTTGGAGTTGTTTACCTTTTCCAGCTCACTAATCCTGTTTTTCTTGGAGTTGTTTACCTTTTCCAGCTCACTAATCTTGTTTCTCAATGATTTGATTTCT
Organism: Sminthopsis crassicaudata; assembly: GCF_048593235.1. Lineage (NCBI taxonomy): Eukaryota > Metazoa > Chordata > Mammalia > Dasyuromorphia > Dasyuridae > Sminthopsis > Sminthopsis crassicaudata. Next base: position 284,068,261 of record NC_133618.1, read on the forward strand.
TTATCCACTCTGTCTTTGAATGCATGGGATGACTTCTCCAGGCTCTCTTGCCAAGCTTCCCTTTCCTTTTCCCATTTCTCTTCCAGCTCTCTTGTGAGAGCCTTTTTGATTTCCTCTATGAGGTCCTTTTGTATTGAGGAGCAGCTTATATCCCTCCCAGGGGATACATCTGGGGACAGTCTGTTCCTAGTCTCCTCAGCATTTGAAGTCTGCTCCCTCTCCACACAGAAGCTATCAATGGTTAGAGCCCTTTTGAATTTTTTGTTCATTTTGTCTGAGTAGGAATCAAATAAAACAAACTGACAAGAGAAACAATTGGTCTGTTTTGTGGGGGATGGGGCTGGATGGTATTAATGGGCTTCCTCTACAGACTGGGGGTAGGGCAGCAGAGAGCCACTAACAGAATAGCAATGACTGTACTGAGTCTGCACTCTGAGGCTCCGAGAACGCACTGAGTCAGTCCAGGTGGGGGTTGGGGGTGGCTAGGCTCTGAGAGATGCTGGCTTTTTGGGGTTTTAATCTTCACCTCCGGTGTTTACACCCCCTCCGCTGTTCCTGGCTTGCTGCCAAGACGGAGCATCCACACTGGGGTAAAAGCCCTTTCACAGAAATGGTAGAGATCACACCCCTCCCCCTCTGGTCTGAGGTGTGTGAGCTGCCTGTCTAGCTCTGGCTGCCTGCCCTCAGTCTGAGCCCAGTCTGATTGACCCTCCCCTGAACAAACACAGACCTTTTCTGGTGACTTTCAAGGATGTTTTCTCTTGGTAATTATTTGTGGTTTTCTTTCTGGGTCAAGCATTAAGTCAGAGGCTTGTCATGAAGTAAGTTCTGAGAGAAAACGAGGAGCTCAAGCAGCTGTCTGCCTCCACGCCGCCATCTTGGCCGGAAGTCTACTATAACATATTTAATATGTATTGGAATCCCTGTCATCTAGGGGATGGGGTGGAGGGAAGGAGGGGAAAAATTCATAACAGAAAGGAGTACAAGGGATAATGTTGTAAAAAATCACCTATGCATATGTACTGTCAAAAATGTTATAATTATAAAATTAATAATAAAAAAAGCTAATGTGGTTTTGGGTTGTATTCAAAGAAACGTACTTTCAAGGAATATTGAGGTCACAGTCCCATTTTATCCTTCACTTATCAGAATTCATCTGGACTAATGTGTTTACTTCTGGGCATCAAGATTTATGATGACTCTTGGTATTCTGAAACTTGTTCAAAGGAGAGAAAATAATATAATGAAATGCCTTGATATGTAATACATGATGATCATTTGAAGGAATTAGACATGTTTAGCATGAAAAAAGCAAGATCTATGAGGATTTAACATTTATTTAGTATCTGACAGCTCCTTTGTGGAAGAAGTATTAGACTTTTCTATTTGGCCCTGGAGTGAAAATTAAAGGGATAAGAAGAGGCAGACCTTGAAGACATCCATAAAGTTGCAGGAAAGGGTCAGGTCTAATCATCAGGAAGAACTAGCTTATGAGGAGGTCAAGTGTATATAATAAAAATTACAATACTATCTAAATTAGTCTACTTTTCAATGCTACACCAATCAAAATCTCAAGGTATCATTTTACAAAACTAAAAAAAAAAAGTAATAACGAATTTCATCTGGAATAACAAAAAGTCAAGAATATCAAGGTAGTTATAGTAAAAAAAAAAAATGCAAATGAAGGTGTCCCAGCTGTACCAAGCCTAAAATAGTATTATAAAGTAGTAGTCATCTAACTCATTTAGTACTGGCTAAGAGTAGTTGATCAGTGGCACAGGTTAGGTTCACAAGATGCAATAGGAAATGACTATAGTAATTTATTGTTTGATAAACCCAAATACCTCAGCTTCTCATTTGATAACTCACTGTTTGACAAAAATTGTTGGGAAACAGGAAATTAGTATAGCAGAAACTAAGCATGGACAAATGCCTACAAATGGGTCCAATATTTATTTATTAATTCAATAGTTATCTTACTTTCAATTTTATTAATCTCCCCTTTAATTTTTAGATTTTTAAATTTGATATTTAATTGGAGTTTTAAATTTGTTCTTTTTCCTATTTTTTAGTTGCAAGCTCATTTTCTCTATTACTCTACAAGTAAGTATCTAGAGACATAAAATTTCCTGTAATTACTGATTTGGCTGCATATGATATATTTTGGCATGATGTCTCATTATTTTCATTCTCTTAGATGAAATTATTTATTGTGTCTATGATTTGCTGTTTCAATGATTCATTCTTTAGGATTGGATTATTTAGTGTCCAATTAATTTTTGGTCTATTTTTCCCTGATTTTTTATTGAATGTAATTTTTATTGCATCGTGATCTGAAAAAAATACATTTATTATTTCTGCCTTTTCTGCATTGGATTTTGAGATCTTTATGCCCTAATATATGATCAATTTTTGTATAGGTTCCATGAGTTTCAAGAAAAAAAGTGTACTCAAACTCATACTTAATACCATATACCAAAATAAAATCAAAATGGGTCCATGATTTAGGCATAAAGAGTGAGATCATAAATAGATTAGAGGAATATAGGATAGTTTACCTCTCAGACTTGTGGAGGAGGAAGGAATTTGTGACCAAAGGAGAACTAGAGACCATTATTGATCAGAAAATAGAAAATTTTGATTACATCAAATTAAAAAGCTTTCGTACAAGCAAATTAATTCAAAGACGCTTAGAAGGGAAGTAACAAATTGAGAAAATATTTTTACAGTTAAAGGTTCTGATGAAGGCTTCATTTCCAAAATATATAGAGAAATGACTCTAATTTATAAGAAATCAAGCCATTCTCCAATTGATAAATGGTCAAAGAATATGAACAGACAATTTTCAGATGATGAAATTGAAAAGTATTTCCACTCATATGAAAGTGTATTCCAAATTACTATTGATCAGAGAAATGCAAATTAAGACAACTCTGAGATACCACTACACACCTGTCAGATTGGCTAAGATGACAGGAAAAAATAATGATGAATGTTGGAGGGGATGCGGGAAAACTGGGACACTGATGCATTATTGGTGGAGTTGTGAAAGAATCCAACCATTCTGGAGAGCAATTTGGAATTATGTCCAAAAAGTTATCAAACTGTGCATCCCCTTTGATCCAGCAGTGATACTACTGGGCTTATATCTCAAAGAAATACTAAAGAAGGGAAAGGGACCTGAATGTGCCAAAATGTTTGTGGCAGCCCTTTTTGTAGTGGCTAGAAACTGGAAAATGAATGGATTCCCATCAATTGGAGAATGGTTGGGCAAATTATGGTATATGAAGGTTATGGAATATTATTGTTCTATAAGAAATGACCAGCAGGATGAATACAGAGAAGCTTGGAGAGACCTATATAAACTGATGCTGAGTGAAATGAGCACAACCAGGAAATCATTTTACATGTCAACAACAAGAATATGCAATGATCAATTCTGATGGATGTGGCTCTTTTCAATAATGAGATGATTCAAAACAGTTCCAATTGCTCAGTCATGAAAGGAGCCAAAATGTGGTTCACAACATAGCATTTTCACTTTTTTTTGTTGTTTGCTTGCATTTTATTTTGCTTCTCATTTTTAAAAACTGGTTTGATTGAATTTTATGTGGCATGATAATTGTATAAATAGTTATTCATATATTGGTTTCACCAAATATTTTTACCATGTTTAACATGTTTTGGCTAAATTGCTATCTAGGCGAAGGTGTGGAGGAAAGGGGTGGGAAATTGGAACATAAGATTTTGCAAAGGATAATACTGAAGAATTGTCCTTGCATATATTTTGAAAAATTAAAAAAAAAACTTTAATGAAAAACAAAAAAGGAAAAAGGACCCCCATGTGTAAAATTATTTGTGATAATCCTTTTTGTAGTGTCAAGAACCTGGAAACTAAGTGGATGCACATCAGTTGAGGAATGTCTGATTTAAGCTATATGAATATAATAAAATATTATTTTAATGCAGTATTTTTGTACTTAAAGAAATGATGAACAGGATGTTTTCAGAAAGTCCTAGAGAGATATACATGAACTGATGCTAAGTGGAGTAACTAGAAGGAAGAGAACTTTATATACAGCAACTACAAGATTATGTGATGATAACTGTGATGTACTTGGATCTTTCAATGATGAGGTGGTTCAGAACAATAGCAACAAACTTACAATGGAGAGAGCTATCTGCATTCAGAAAAAGGATGAGTATTGAATTTTGATCACAACATAGTATTTTCACTTTTTTATTCTTTGTATTTTTCACTTTCTAATTTTTTCCTTTTTGATCTAATTTATGTCATGCAGCACAATAAATATGAAAATATGCTTAGACAAATTGCACATGTTTATCTTATATTGTATGACTTGCTATCTAGGGGAAGGTGTCGGGTGAAAGGAGGGAGAAAAAATTGGAATATAAGCTTTTTGCACAGATGAATGTTGAAAACTACCTTTGCATATATTTTGAAAATAATATATATATATATATAAAAGAAAAAAATATATATTGTCTACCATTGCAGAAAGAATTGCTAGAGTCTGAAAAGAATATTTCTTATATGATATCCTCCCAATTTTCCTTGTCATTTTTTTCTCTGTGATATTTCACAGTTTTTTTCCTGCTTTACCATTATATTTATTTTTGTTATTTTTTGATATCACATAAAAAGTGGCCAAGCTCTAGGTGAAATGTGGTATACAAGTCACCAAAAAGTTGCATATGGTTAGGATAGGAAATGGAAAAGTCATATAGGAAGAGGAAGAAATGACAGATGAATAGCCTAAGAGCTAATAATGATATTGAAGAAATAGTAAAAGGAGGAGAATAAGGTGTTGGCAAATTGAATGAATTGCTTATATGTAATAGATGGCAAAATATATGCAAGTATTTCATAGGATAAGAATTCATAAATCTTTATTTGTACAAGAAGAACCTTGACTAATATGATTAAATATGCATTGAATTAAATATATTGGAACTGCTTTCAAAATATCTCAATAATTTTCCACAACCTACTTATCCAAACTTTTGTTTGAAACAATTTTTCTAAAGCTCTTCCAGAAGACTGTGGTGCTGGCTATTTTCTTTGGTGCCCGTCTTGAACATTCTGAAGTCACTATTAATAAAAGAAAAGACTTTTATACAAATGCTTGTAGACTATGTATTAAGAAGATAGCCTAATACCTAAGATCTAGGGAAAAGACCTCTGAAATGTTGATATATGAATGGGTTAAAATGACGAGACTCTATGTATTTAATCCACATTCTAGAAAAAAAATGTTATATATATATATATATATATATATATATATATATACATATATATATGACATATAAAACATATATATATATATATATATGTGTGTGTGTGTGTGTGTGTGTGTGTGTGTGTATGTATGTATGTATATGTGTGTGTGTGTGTCCTTTGATGTTACATCACTTATTTTCCTCAATGTACTATTGTCTTCCTCTGGCAGGGAGGAAAATAAGCCCAAGTTATATATGACTTACAGTGAGAGAGAGAGAGAGAGAGAGAGAGAGAGAGAGAGAGAGAGAGAGAGAGAGAGAGAGAGAGAGAGAGAGAGAGAGAGAGGGAACGTATTAAAATTTAGTAACACGTTTTAAAAAATTCTCTTATCTCTACTGTTTTAAGCTTGTAGTTCCCTAACTTTGAAGAATAACATTTTGGTATTTATATAGTATCAGATTTCTTTTCTTGTGACCTATTCCTATAAAACCTCCTAGAGTTGTCTAATTATCAAATTGTCATAACATTATCTGCCTCTGATGAAGATCAAATGTTGAGACAATGGTTATAAGTGGAAACACTGAATCATAGATAGATAAGCAATATTTTGCTTATCTCTATTTGTGCTTTCTGAAATATTCAGGTTCTACAGGTCAGTGCAAACTATAATAGTTGTTTAGAAACCTACTGTGCCTGAGAATGAGGTGGCGATCCAAGAATAGTTTCTAAAGGTATTTCACATACCTATATTTCACTGATACTAATTAGTTCCCATGGTGTCAAATTCAGTAGAACTGCCAAAGATTGATTGGATTTGGTTATTGAACAACTCTACCAAGTATGGAATCAGTTTCTACAACACAGTGCAAACAGTTGCACTGTAATTTCTTTAGTTACATCCAAAAGAGCTATCTAGACATTGGCTGATCTGCTGGCAGCTGTCTTTATTCAGGAGTTTTTTTTTTTTTTTTTAATTTAAAACAGCCAGATTTATAAAGATAAAATACAGTTGATGTAATCTTTTTTTTTAATTTTCATATCCAAATACTTTCTCTAAAAAAACTTTCTTAACTTGTCATGTTAACTGTTTTCACTTCTTTCTTTGCTCTACTTTATAATGTTAATAATATATTTTATCCATTAAATCAATGTAAGGTTTTTTTTTACCCCAGTTGGCTTGTTCCCTGCTAATAAGAAAAGATGTTTTTCTTTTTTCTCAATGATTTTCAAGACATGAAGGTAAAGTATTGTGCCTAATTAGAAGAAATGATGAGATCTACCAGTCTTTTCATTCTTCCACTCCTCCTGTGCCCCTCAGGTTACTTCTGTAGCTCCTAGATCTGTAATTGTGATTGGAAAATTTATACCCTTATAGTTGAAATTCAATCAGTGTTTCTATATGAAATTCCTTGGGGGGTAATAACTCAACTAAAATCTACTCCAGGCAAAGTAGCAAACAATATCTTGGAACCAGGAATATCTTCTCTTTTTTTCTCCCTGTCTCTCTTCCCCCTCTTCTCTCTCTTCCCCCTTTCCCTCCTCCTCCTTCTCCTCCTCCTTCTTCTTCTACTGCTTCTTCTTCTTCTTCTTCTTCCTCTGCTACTTTTTCTGCTGCTGCTTCTTCCTCTGCTTCTTTTTCTACTGCTGCTTCTTCTGTTTCTGCTTCTTCTTCTTCCCTCCCTCTCTCTTTTTACTTCTCTGATCTATCTTTCACAATGTTACCCCTTCAAAAACTACATGAAAGAGTTAAAGAGAAACCCAAATTATAAATTACTTGTTCATTTGGCAAGAGTTGTTCAGTAAAATATCATTAGAAAGAAATATGCTTCTATATGAGTCAGGTGAAAAAAAACTCTTAAGGTTTTAGGAAAGAAATACAAAGTTGGCTGTAACATTAGGCTAAGAACTGTAATTTACTAGTTATCTATTTGTATGTGTGTTCCTTTTAAAATGAAAATTTATAAAGATTTCTTTTTAATTTCAATGACTAGGAGATAATTTAAGTCTCAAAGAAGAGTGATTCAGTCATAAATTCTGCCACCAGGTAGAATTCTGTTTAATAGGTATGTATATTTATTACATGAATTCAATCTTGATGGGAATAAGCATCCATAAATTATATATTGTATAACAAAAATAAAATGCAGTAGCTACTTGGCAGGGACCACAGTGAAATATACTAATTATAAATATAACCATGTAATTTCTATGAATGTAATAGACCATATGTGGAAGTCAAAAAAGCTTGTATAAACAGATTTAATACCTTATTTCAATCCTGCTTCTGATGAGATAGAAAAGAAAAAAAAAAAAAGAAGAAAGGAAAAAAAGAAAACAACTATCCAAAATTAAAATGGTCATTTTAGGAAAATGGTTACCTTTTGAATGGTTCTTCAGGTAATGTCTATATAGTTATTTGTCAGTTGTGTTTTAGAGTAATTGTTTTGATAGAAGTTTTGCATTAAAGGCAAGTTTCTAATTATATTAAATATGCAAAAGATTTTCTGTTTTTCTTTTTGCTGTTTTTAAAGCATTTTTAAAGATGGGGTCTTTTTTTGTCTCACCTAGATACAAACAAATTGAATTAATCACACAGTACTAATTCTGAGCCGGGTCTATGCCCCTCCTTAAATCAATTGTGATCCACATAAATAAGGAAATGAAGCAAAAAATACTATCAATTAATCACCAAGCATTAATTATCAATAATCACAAAGCATTAATTAAGTACCTACTATTTAACAGGCATCAGGCTAAATTCTAGGAGGGAAAAGAAATGCAAGGTCAAGCAAAATAAATGAACAGTTCTTGATATCAAGGAGTTCATAGTTTATTGGAAGAGATAACATGTAAACAACTAGGTACAAATTAGATATGAACACAATACATTGAAAACAATGTCACAGGGAAAGCATTAAGATTAAGAAAAACTACCAAAACCTTCTTGAAAAAGATGAGACTTTAGTCAGGATTTGAAGGAAAACAGGAAAGCCAGGAGGCAGATTTAAGGAGTTAGAGAACTCCAGGTTTGAGAGATAGCCCAAGAAAACTGCTCAGCATGTCATATGTGAGGAACAGCAAGAAAGCCAGTCACTTGATAAAAAAAAAAATGATAGGGACTAAAGCATAAGAGAATAGAAAGGAAGGCATTGACCTGGTAAGAAAAGTCTGTTGAAATCCAAATAAAAGATTTTCTATTTGGTCTTAAAGTAAGAGGAAGATTTTGTAAATTGTTTATTTTATTGTATTTTTAGAATATTTTGAAAGCTGAGCAAAAGATGGATTAAACTGGGAAAATATTTGCTTCAAGGAGACCAACTAGTTTGGTATTGCAATAGTCTAGATGTAAGTTAATGAGGTCTATACAAGCATGTTGCAATATCAGGGAAGAAAGGGGGCATATAAAAAGATATTTTGAAGGTGGAAAAATAGTATTTGACAATTGATTGGGTATGTAAGGTAAGTTGAAATGACTACTATATTGTGAACCTGGGTAATTTGAAAGATTATATTAGACCCTTGACAGTATTAGGTTAGTTAAATAGAAAAGAGGATTTTAAGGTAAATATAATGAGTTCAGTTTTAGGAATGTTTTGTTTAAGTGATTAAGATATCTATTCAATATGTAATTCAAGATGTCCAATAATAGATGGAGATTCAAGATGATGTAGAGAGAGGTTAGGGCTAGACAAGTAGATTTGAAAATCACCTACTTAAAATGATAACTGAAACTATTTAATGTGACAGGATTTCTAAGTGAAATAATGTATGTGGAGAGAGAGAGACAGAGAGAGAGAGAGAGAGAGAGAGAGAGAGAGAAATAGAGAGAGAGAGAGAGAGAGAGAGAGAGAGAGAGAGAGAGAGAGAGAGAGAGAGAGGGAGAGAGAGAGAGGGAGAGAGAGAGAGAGAGAGAGAGGGAGAGAGAGAGAGAGAGAGAGAGAGAGAGAGAGAGAGAGAGAGAGAGAGAGAAAGAGAGAGAGGAGGGGAGGGCTTGGGACAGAGACCTGGAGAACTACCACTGTCACCAAGCATAAGGTGGTGAAGATCTTGCAAAGGAGACAAAAGATAAGGAGTCAGATAGATAGAAAGACAATCAAGAAAAATCAGTGATCCAAAAATAGAAAGAAGAGAAAATAAAGGAGGAAAGGATGATTGCTAATTTCAAACACTGAAAGGAGGTCAAGAAGTATGACAATTGAGAAAAGACCATTACAATTCATAATTAAGAGATCATTAGTAATTTTGTAGCAGAAAAATTATTTGGTTGATTTATGAAATCAGAACCATATTGCAAACAGTTAAGCAGAGAAGAAAGTATGCACACCTATTGTAGATGAATTTTTCAAGGTGTTTATAAGTCTTAAGGAAAGCCTTATAGGCCACATATTCCTATTTACTTAATACTCCATTATATACTCAGAAGATACAAAATAAACATTTACGTCTATAACAAATTTTACCAGATCTTATTTTATATTATCTACACCATAATCTAACAATGATATGATAGATTAATGATTAGGATAATAAAGAACAAATTTGGATACAATCAATATAGGAATGGATAATTTGACTGCATATCAGCACAAGCAGGACACCCAGAGGGAGTGACCAATTTGTTTTAGTTAGTATTTCAAAAAAGGAGCTGGTATATTGTCAGAGAGCTCAATTGTTTTGTGATAAAAATTTTGGGTTTTTTTTTTATTATAAAGCTTTTATTCAATCCTATTTTCATATGAGACTCATAAAAAATTAATTCATTAATAATTTTAAAATGGAATACCTGATGGTTCTGACAACCACATGTGGTAGCTTAGTGCTGTATTCCTTTGCCAACTAAAATATTAATAGAACATTGACTAAATATCTCTTGCAAGGCCTATAAGGCTCAGAAGTTATTAAGAAACACTAAGTTTGCCTTTAGGGATTCAGTTTAGTTTCTATGCCAGCAGGTAGTTTTCTGTGTATTTACTTTCTGAAGGATGGATAATTTCCAAAGCAAAGAGAAACACTAGTAAATCATATCTTTATGAAAAATACACTAGATCTGTATATTTTTCAGAAAGCTTCTGAAAAAAAAATAGATTAACAGTCTTAGTAACAGGTTAATGAGATAGTTTCTATACATAAAGTTATTTTGGAGTTTTTTTTTTTCATTTTTCTGTTAGTTTTTGATTTTCAAAATATATTCATAGATAGATTTCAACATTCATCTTTGAAAAATATTGTGTTCCAATTTTTTTCTCCCTTCATGCCCCCTAGTCTTTCTCTTAGACAGCAAGTAATACAATATATGTTAAACATGCACAGTTCTTCTATACATATTTCCACAATTGTCATGCTGCACAAGACAAATCAGATCAAAAAAGAGAAAAACTGAGAAAGAAAATAAAAGCAAGCAATCGATATTACAAAGTAAAAATACTATGTTGTGATCCACATTAAGTCCCCATAGTCCTATCTCTAGGTGCAGATGGCTTTCTCCATCACAATTCCACTGGTACTGACCTGAATCATCTCACTGTTGAAAAGAGCCACATCTGTCAGAAATGATCATCGCATAATATTGTTGCTGTGTAAAATGTTGTCTTGTTTCTATTCACTTCACTCAGCAAGACTTCATCTAAGTCTCTCCAAGTCTTTCTGATATCATCCTCTAGATCATTTCTTATAGAATAATAATATTCCATACCATTTAGATACCATAACCTATTCAGCTATTCCCCAACTGATGGGCATTCATTCAGTTTCCAGTTCCTACATTATCCAATTGTCCCAGCAATTTTTGTCAAATAGTGAGTTTTTATCCCAGAAGCCTAGGTCTTTGGCTTATTAATAACTAGATTACTATAGTCATTGATAATTGTGTTTTATAAACCTAACCTAATCCACTGTTTGATTACTCTATTCCTAAGCTAATATCGAATGGTTTTGATTATTGCTGCTTTATAATATAGTTTTGGATCTGGTACAGCTAGGCCACCTTCATTTACATTTTTTTCCAATTAATTCCTTTGAAATTCTTGACTTTTTGTTCTTCAAATAAGTGGCGTTTTTTGTTATTTTTGCTAGCTCCCAAAATAATTTCTTAGCACTTAGATTGGTATAACACTAAATAAGTAGATTAATTCAGGTAGAAATGTCATTTTTTTACATTAGCTGGCCTACCCAGAAATAGTTATTTTCCCAATTGTTTAGATATGATTTTACTCATGTGAAAAATGTTTTGTAATTGTAGTCATATAGTTCTTGACTTTGCCTTGGCAAGTAGACTCCAAAATATTTTATATTATTTACAGTTATTTTAAATAGAATTTCTCTTTGTATCACTTGCTATTAGACTTTTTTGGTATTATATAGACATGCTGATGATTTATGTGGATTTATTTTGTATGTTGCAACTTTGCTAAAATTGTGAATTGTTTCCAGTAGTTTTTGGTTGATTCTCTAATTATATCATATCATTCTCTTATTGCTAAAGCAAACATTTCTAATAAAATATTGGATAGTAATTATGATAGTAAGCACTCTTATTGCACCCTTTATCTTACTAGTTTACCCCCATTACATATGATATTTGCTCATGGTATTAAATAGATGCTACTGATAATTTTAAGGAAAACTCCATTTAGTCTTATTCTCTCTAATTTTTATAATTGAAAGGGGTGTTGAGTTTTATTAAATGATTTTTCTGCATCTATTGAGATAATCATATGATTTCTCTTAATTTGATTATTTATATAATCAATTATGTTAATAGTTTTCCCAATGCTGAACCAGGCCTGTATTCCTGGAATAAATCCTACTTAATCATGGTGAATTATATTACTGATAACTTACTGTATTATCTTTGTTAATATTTGATTTACATTTTTTCCTCATTATTCATTAGGGTTATTGGTCTATTTTTTTTTTTTTTTCTGTTTTGACCTGGTTTATATATCAGCACTATATTTGTTATAAAAGGAATTTAGTAGGATGCTTTCTTTCCCTATATTTCCAAATATTTATCATAATGTTGGAATTACTAGTTCCTTAAATGCTTAGTAGAATTCACTTGTAAATCCATCTGGCCCTAGATATTTTTGTCAGGTAACTGAGAATTTATGCTCAATTTATTTTTCTAAAATTGTACTATTTAAGTAATTTATCTCCACTTCAGTTGATCTGGGTAATCTATATTTTTTTGCAAGTATTCATCCATTTCACTTAGATTATCAGATTTATTCATCCATCTCGATTAGAATATCAGATTTATTGGCATATAATTGAATACAATAGTTCCTAATTATTACTCTAATTTCCTTTTCATTGGTGGAAAATTCCCTCTTCATTTTTGATTTTTTTTTTCTTTTCCCTTTTCTAATCTAAAGCTTTATCTTTTTTTTATTCTTTTTTTATTTTTATAAAACCAACTCAATTTTATTTATTAGGTCAATAGTTTTCTTACTTTCTATTTTATTAATCTCTTTTATTTTCAGAATTTCAAATTTGGCATGTAATTGGGATTTTTCAATTTGTTCTTTTTCTAGTTTTTAAGTTGCATGTCCAAGTCTTTGATCTTCTCTTTCGCTATTTTATGCAAGTAAGCATTTAGTGATACAAAACTTTCCCCAAGATCTGTTTTGGCTGCATCCCATAAATTTTGGTATTTTGTCTCATTATTTTCATTTTCGTGGATGAAATTATCAATTGTGTTTATAATATGTTGTTTCATCCACTCATTCTTTAGGATTAGATTATTTAATTTCTAATTATTTTTTCTATATGTTCCTGTTCTTTATTACATGGAATTTTTATTGTATCGTGATCTGAAAAACATCCATTATTTCTGCCTGTCTGCATTTAGTTTTGAATTAATTATAGCCTAATACATGATCAATTTTTGTGTAGATTACATTTACTACCAAAACATATATATTTCTTTCTGTTCACATTCAATTTTCTCCAAAGTTCTACCTTATTTAACTTTTCTAAAATTCTATTTACCTCCTTAATTTCTTATGTATTTTGTGGTTTTATTTATCTAGTTCTGAGAGAGCCAAGTCAAGATCCCTCACTAGTATAATTTTGTTGTATAATTTTTTTTGCTGCTCTCTTAACTTCTCTAGGAATTTGGATGCTATAACACTTGGTGCATATACATTTAGTACTCATATTATTTGATTATCTATGGTGCCTTTTAGCAAAATATAGTGTCCTTCCTTACCACTTTTAATTAGATCTATTTTTGCTTTTGCTTGATGTAAGAATGAAATCTCTACCATTGTTTTATTTTTTTTATATATTTTTTTTTTACTTCAGCTGAAGCATAATAGATTCTGATCTAGCCTTTTTACTTTTACCTTGTATGTGTCACTTTGTTTCTTATAAACAATATATTGTAGAATTCTGACTTTTAATCTAGTCTGCTATCTGCTTCCATTTTAGTGGAGATTTAATTTTGTAGTTTCCACTGAAAAAGTTTGCAGAAGTGTTGGAAATTTTGAGACGTTAGACAAAAATGAAATCAAATGACGGAGAATACTCAGATATACTTGCAGCTCTTTGCTTTTTCAGCTAAATGGATTCCTGCTAGCTTTTCATTGATATTGACAAACTTTACAATGGGTTTGTGTTTCTATTTTCACTTACTACAATATTAGCATTTGTTCATAGAGGAAGTGAAAGAAACAATAACAGTAGCAACTATATGGCAATATTTGATTCTTAGTTTAGAAAAGCACATGCAGGGATCTCTGTTTCATGTTTTATCAGATATTTGAAAGTCACAGCCCCCAGACTTGGTGAATGACCGGATTTTAAAAAGTCAAACTGAATCTCTTTCTTGATTACCTCTTTCATCTCCCTGGATCCCTCCAAGCCACCCTGGGGATCCAAGAGCACCGAAATCAGTTTCACGATGATTCATCTTGTTCACAATTGCTCTATAACAAAACTCTCTCATGATATAGGAGAGGGCTCTTAGGAAATCATTCAAATGGTACATCTTTCATTACCAGGTATGTATCTCTAGAACAGCTCAGTAAAAGCACAGTGACACTGATTTACAATGACTGAAAGAAAGATTACAGAGAGTAGCTAGCTGTTATAACTGAACACTTTCTCTCATGGATAACATATAGAATGTATAAGAATTAATGGCAACAAATCTTTCTTATAATCAGTACTTGTAGACGATTGACTTAGAATTATAAATGTAAGAAAACTTTGAGAATGAAGTAATGTTTTCATGGGCTATTGTATTAGGAGTTATTGATGTGGACAGACCTGGATTACTGAGAGAAATAATAACTTCATACTTGGATTTATCTTTATCTAGTTGAATTAATTATTTCAGTGTTCTTTATGTTTTCCCCCTTTCTTTTCATGCTAGAACAGTTGACTCTGGGAAGGGTCTTGGTCATCAGTAATTACTCGGAATTAAAATGACTTAAATTATACTTTGACTCATCTCTTGCCTGAAGTGGGTTAATAGGAGAAATGCCACAAACAACACATCATTCAGTGCTGACTTTCTTTCATCAAATTATGTGTACTTCAATCAGTTTTTATTGTTGCTTTTTTTCAACTGTTAATTAAGAGCTTTTTAAACTAGGATCCATGGTTTTTTTGGTTTCCTTTCTAATCCCATGAATTTTATTTTATACATTTAAAATATGATACTGAGAAAGGGTCCATAAACTACACTAGCATGTCAAAAGAGCCCATAGCACAAATAAATGTTAAGAACTGTTGTACATGGATTTAAGAAAGTACTCCTTAATTTCATGGACAATACCAGCTTAAAAGGTTAGTTGAATCCTCAGGGAATTGGGGCAAAAACATTAAAAAGATGAAGAAAACCAACAAAATTGACAATGTATAGAGGAGTGTAGAACCAAAAAAATTAATCAAGGAAGTCAATCTGCTTAAACAATTACAGTTACTTCAAGGTTCCCACCTTCAGAATGGTATTCAGCTGCTGCCTGGCTATACTGGAAATTTTGAAAGCCTTCTTTTATCATGATGAGATTATAAATATTCATGGCAATAATTGCAATGATAGATTTCAAGAAATTTAAAAAAAGAGAGGAGATAATCACTTTTTCCCATTTAAACTTGAAAAAAAGTCTTTTCAAATAAGTCATTATGTGTTATGGGCCAGAACTTGAAACAAGGTGCTAAGTCAGTGGAATCGATAGAGACAATAGTTATCTAATATAGCATGGTGCTTAACAGTACTTAGTACTTACTATAGTTCCACAAGATACACACCTTTAAGAGAGCATATATAAACTAGGAACCTCAACCAAGATTCAGTCCAGGAGATTCAGAAGCCAGAGCTCAAGCTCTCCCAACCAAGACTACAGAAGGACTCTAAGAAAGCTAACTGGGCGCAGGAAAGGAGACAAGACTTGGAAGGAGACAAAAAAGGATTTGGACTTTAATACCTGGTTGCATTTGGGGTGATTACTGAACTGAAACTAAGGCTGCCTCCAGAGACCCCAAGAAAACCCCAACAAGAGAATATTATATTTTAGAGAAGAATATTACAATTATGTCATAATACATTGTCTTTAATAAGTAAAATAAAAGGAAGCAGATATAAAAGACCTTTTCATTAAGTCAAGTAAATAACCATTTATTAAGTATCTACTATGCACCAAACACTCCTAAGCACAAAATAAATAAAGAACAGTCCCAGACCCTCAAGGAGATTATAATCTACTTTATAAGATCTTATAAAGTGGACAGTATGCAAATAACTTTGTGCAACACAACAAACTCAAACACATACAACAATATTAATTAATTAATAATTTTGAGATAATCATAGAGGGCAAATACTGGAGTGGAGCCTCCCAAATATGTCTGGATTTGGTATACGACATAGCACTTCATGTTGATTTAAGATGGTAGTTCCACCAAAAATGTATTTTCTCATTTCCCCTTTTCTTTAGGAAAAGTCTGAAATGAAGAAATAGTCTTTCTTTTGTGAAATTTAAGGATGATGATTTGTGGGGTACAAGATGTAATCTGTTTCTTGTAATAGATTCACATTTTGGGATCTTTGAATGAAACAATTGTTTTGGGGAATAAGACAATAGGGAAGTAATATTTTCTGATTTATTCATAGTTAGCTAATAAAAGGTAACTTAAAAATCTTATTTAAGGTACTACATGCTCTAGGATCAAATAGGCCTACTAGGAAATGACTGAAGGAAATTTTCACTTGATTTTAAGGATGAAAACAAAAGAAAGAACAATTAATAACAGTAGGCTACTAAGGTCGCTTTGTGGCTTCTGCAAACTTTTTCATACTTTGAATGTAAGGCAGATCCTCTACAAAATGCTCCTTCAATAAAATTAGGATATATATACTTCCAACAAATGTGCTCAGCATCCATGAAAAGAATAAGCACAACATTGAGGAGAGGAACACATGTACCTGCTGTCAAGACAACTAGTGTTTCTAGCGTTATAAGCACCTTGATACTGATTTTGTCTTATTGATTTTTCTCTGTAGCTCAACTTTGTGTTACCTGTATTAATCCTATTGTAAATATATTCTTGTTTCTCTTTTATAGTACCTTTTGTGAGTGACTACCTCCCTGATTTCAGGTCTGTCAAAAGATTGTTTATAATCAGTTCCTGCATACACTCTTTTGAAGGGATGAACTCTTGAACTACAGAATGAAGTATATTCTAAAAGATGAGTATCTATATTAGTAGTTACTACATCTAAAAAGGAATGAGAAGAGAAATCTCCTTTACTGGTTGCCCTGTCTCATAGGTATAATATT
Source organism: Sminthopsis crassicaudata (assembly GCF_048593235.1). Lineage (NCBI taxonomy): Eukaryota > Metazoa > Chordata > Mammalia > Dasyuromorphia > Dasyuridae > Sminthopsis > Sminthopsis crassicaudata. The sequence goes on from NC_133618.1 coordinate 284,085,292, forward strand.
CTCACTCTACAAAACTATTCCAAATCTGTACTCATTCTCAAATTTTCCATTTGTCTTTTAGAGGTCATCCAGGAACATGTCCAAAATTTTCAAAGACAAAGCCTGGGCTTGTTTTCTAATTCACTTAAGGAACTCGTTCAAATATCATCATGCCATTGTCAGGTATCACAACTTTCAGATAGTTTGACATCTTTTACTTTATACAATTAAGTTCTAGGTTATTGAATTGTTGGTCTAAAACAACAGATAGACATAATGGAAAGCATTGCAAGAACCAACGTTTTATAGGATTTGCCACACACATGGAGATCAATTGTTGATTCAGAGAAGTACTTTTTGGAGGTCTCAATCACTTAACAGGTTTCATAATTTGTAGGATTTGTAGATCTTGCAATTGTGAATTGATATTTGGGACCTGATGCCTGTTAATCAAGATGGCTATTGAGTGTTATGATAGTGTTGATGACATGTTAGTCTATAAGATATTTACTAAAACTATGGCATCAGCCTATTGATGCTTTTATAGGAAGGACTCTTCAATAACACTCTTGAGAATAGCTTCTAGATATATAAGCTTCATAGAATCACAGACTTAGTGCTGGACAGGCTTTTAGAGGCCATCTAACTCCACTTTAAAAATTAGAATGGACACTAAGGTTGAGGAGTTAAATGACTTTTAAAATCATATAAGTAGCATATGACAGAAAAGGTTTTGAATTCAGAACTTTTGACTCCAAGTACATCTCTATTCACTTCTTATCATAGAGACATATTATGAATAAGAAAATTTCACCCAAATTTTTGATCATATCTCTAGAAAAATCAATATTAAGAAGTACTGATAACAAAAAAAACCCAAGACAACAATAACAAAAGAAGTAAACAAACAAAAATCCTGATTCAGAAAAAAATGAGTGTAAGATAATAAATATGTGAGCATTACAAGAATGCAATCATGATTCATAATAAGTAATGTTTAATTCAATACCTATTTATTAACTGCCTAATAAATGTCTAAGGCTGTGTTAAGCACTGAAGAGTAGGGCATGAAAGAAGAAATTTGTTATTAAAGATGTAAAATGCAAGAAGTAATTAGATAGTGATGTTCAATCTGTATTATTACTAAAGAGGCTGATATGACACTAAGATGAATAAACAAAAAATAGTGTATACCTAAGCAATCATAAAGAAATTTATCTCTTTTGTATGTTGCCTTGGGAAAAGACTTAGAAAAAACTAGAAAATAATTAAGAACAGAATTGAATGTGTCCTTCCTTTTTCTTTGATTTTGTTGTAATTATTTGGGAGAAATAAGAGAAGTATCTTCAGAACAAGACACATTATAGATAAATATACAATTAAAATGTGATACTAAGAAAAAATTTACTAAGATTTACGCAAAAGAACATAAAGATTTAATGAAATGAAAAAGAATTAATTTTCTTTTCTCTTAGGGGTACTCTTCTGTTTTGAGTATAATTTGAAATGTATGCCTTGAAAATTGGTGCCTTCTGTTTCCTGAATATGAATTATGCTTTTTTTTTCTTGTTAGAAAATAAGTACTTTGAGAGCAGACACCATTTAAATTTTGTCTATGTATAACTACCACTTAATACATTGCCTGACACATATTAGGCATTTAATAAATGCATTTTGGTTGATTAATTGGTTGGTTAAATGATATTTATTTCTGGAATAAATGTCTTTTTTGTTTGTTGCATTGCCTTAACTGTTCTCCTTCTAGTATAGCTCAGTCCTGCTAGTCTTGGTCTCTTTCATATTCTACTTCTAGTTTGCATGTTTGATCACAAATAAAGTTAATTTTATCCTTGACTTCTTTTTACACTCATTCCATTTTCTCATGCTTATATTCATATTCTACTGTCAATATTTGTTGAACTTACACTTTCCTAATAATTCTAAATATTTTAAAATGCTTATTATGCCTTCCCAAAATTTCATTTGTGAAGTCAGTTTTCTTAAATCTACTATAATACTTTACATTTATCCTTTCTGAGTTTAATATTAACAGATTTAACCCCGTGTTATGGCTATTCAAGATATTTCAAATGTCATGCAGTTAGTTATGTCTCACAGTTTAGTGTCATCTGCCAGTTAACTGGGACAGTTAAAAGTCATATATGGCAATGATGCACAGTTTCACTTTGCTGCGACAAAAGCCACATTTTCCAAAATAATATTTCTATTGGAAATGTGTGACCATTCCTCTTTCCTGATGAATAACTTGCATTTGTACCATATTGTCTTTAAGATAAATATAAATTTTTTATCTTGGTGTTCAAGACAACCTACCATCATATTATAACCTGCTTTTCTCAGCTAATTTTAAATTACTTCTTTTCATGAATTCTCTGTTACAACCAATCTGTTCTACTAGTTATTTCCTGAATTTGCTGTTCCATTTCTTATCTCTGTGCATTCTCTCAAGTCTGTTAAGTACTTCTACCTCATTTCTGCTTTTCAGAATCCTCATGATCCCAGAAGTTTCAGCTTAAATACAACTTCAGTAATGTCTTCCCTACTACCCCAAGTTAATCATGCACTCTCTACTCAACCTTCCTTAGGCTAAACATTTTTTTGTGTTCATTTTGCATGCTTTCCATTACAATTCTAATTCCTTAAGAGCAGAAACTGCCTTATTTCTAATTTGATGTTCTCAGTTCCTATGTTGGCTTGTTCATAATAAACTTTTAATAAATGTTAAATTAGTTGATGCACTGAATGTCTCTTCTTAGGATTTTATTGTTCTTTTATATTAGTTACAGTGACACTTTTACCCAGTAACAGTTCTGCTTAACATTCTGTAAAGGTATAAGTACTTTTATATTAGGAGAAAACATGAAGTAGTAATAATAAAAAAAATTGTGGTTCATATTTTACATATACAACATGAGATATGTACAATGGCTATAGATCAGGAAAAGAGACAAAGCAATTATATGAAATGACCTGTTGATGCAAATGATGCTAGTCAGAAAGATCCTTCCATAAAATGCAGTGAGTAAGGTCAACATTATGATCTCACCGTGGAAAAGATCATGTATGTTCAGGTGGCACCCTAGCAGTGTCTATGCAAACTCTCTCTCTCTCTCTCTCTCTCTCTCTCTCTCTCTCTCACTCTCACTCTCTCTCTCTCTCTCTCTCTTTTCCCCTCTCCATTCCTCTCTCCCTTTTTATATATGTTTATATAATTATATATGTATATAAAGAGATATAGATATATGTAACAGATGAATTATTTTATTACTATGAGATATTATTAAAAAGAAAATTTCCTCTATCAGGGAAGATCCATATTTTCTCTACAATTTAATGTAATGTCTGGACTAGCTCTTTGGAGAATTTTGGAACCAGCCTTGGTCTTTGTGGAGGGGGTGAAGTAGTCAGGAAAGCGACCAGGATGGATGGTCTAGGATGGAGTCTGTTTATGGAATGTGTCATTTCCAGTTCTCTCAGCCCTTAAATACTTCAGTATGATTACATCATTACATCACACTAAGTATGTGCCAATTAGAGAACCATTACCTCATCAAAAACACTGAGTAAGTGCTAACTATAAGCTCCCTACTGTAAGTACCCTATGCTTCAAGTAGAACACAAGTGGTCAGGCCCTCTTTGACTTTTCAGGAAAAGGTGTGAACACCAAAAGGAAGTCGAGAGACAATCAGATATTGTCAGCATTTTTCCTCTGGGATAAAAGGGTCTTATACCTTACCCAGAGTTTTTCCACTATCTGTGGCCTTCTACAAGTTGGTTTCTTAGAGGTAGGTAATGAACCTTATTATTTAGAACTTGCTATATGCCAGGCACTCTGCTAAGTGTTAGGTACAAGTATCTCAATTGAACATGATAATTACTTTTAGAGATAGCTACTATAATTGTTCCTATTTTATACTTAAAGATAATGAAGCAGACATAAGTTAAATGAGCTGCTCTAAGTGATAAGACATAAGTATTTGAGACTAAATTTAAAAGAATTCAGTTTTTTTTTACTTTTAGCCTAGAGTTCTTGGGATTGTACCATCTAACTCCCTAGTTGCCTAAATGATTGAAAGACAGTGTGATTCGCCCAGTATTACAGACTAGACAATCAGTAGATGTCTGATATGAAATCTGTCTCCAGGTTTTCCTGACTTGAAGGAGAGCTTTTTTATTTACAATATCATGCTACAGCTCTGTGAATTTGGTGGATTGGTTTCTATATGATTTTGACAGAAGACATCCTCTAAAATGCAATCAAATACTAAAAACTTTATATATCTCAGGTGTGGAAGTAAGAGTGTGATTTCTTATGTCATAGAGTGGGTTAGCTTTGAGGTTAAAAGCTAAAGTGATCCTGGTAACTTTGAATACTATAACTTAAAAATGAACAGACTCACTGGAAATACCATAGGCTCAGAAGGATATGAAGAAGTCCTTAAGGTTTAATATGTGGTAGAGAACAGAGTTATATCTGAGGCAAGACTTTTGGGATTTTAACCAGATTTTTAAAACTTCATGGGCATGCATAATTGAGTATTCTTTCTTCATCTAGTGGCTACTTCCTTGGACCCTTGCTTTTCATTCCAAATAGTAAACAATACTTAAGCAGCTTGGGAATCTCACAGTGTGTCAGAACACACTTGCTCCTCTTTGATGCTATAATTCAAGGGAGAGTCCTCCTTCCCAGACATTGCCTGAAAGCTAAAATTCTTAGTTCCAGACATAATAGAAAATATAGAGTATAACTATATAACAATGGAACTGTTTAAAGAGGGGAGTGGAGTGTTTCAGGAAAAAATTAGTTTTTCAATGATAAAAATCTATCAGAAATAGATGATCATTCTTTGAGAAAGTTTTAGGTAACCATTTGACTTTCTGCACTGATGTGGATTAGAGAGGCAGTGTGACACAATGAAAAATCAATGACTTGCTATCAAAAAAACTGTGTTTAAATCCCACTTTCTCCAATATGTCATATGATCTCTGGAGGGATGAACTTTGAATCCTGGGATACAGGAAGTTAGTGAAATTGCAGAAAGTGACATGTTCTGTGGGAAGCAGCCAATATTAGTGATCATTGGTCAAGAATGATTATGTTCTTTTACTCTATCCAATGAGAAGGCTTGGGTCTTTTGCTTTTAAGTCCTGGACAAGCCTTAGAAGCTGGCCAGGTCCCAGAAGCACATAGTGGAAGTTGGGATGGCTCCCTTGTGTGTCTGGGCCTCTCCCTGCAAGGATTAAATAAATGCTTTCTTTTTGTACCTGGAAAAAGAAAAGAATAAATGGATGGAACAAGAAATCATATTAATTAATTATTTCATCCAAGAGAATGACAATAATGAGACAACATACTAAAACTTGAGGGATGCAGCCAAAGTGGTAATAAGGGGGAATTGTATATTTCTAGATGCTTACTTGCATTAAATAGAGAAAGAGAAAATCAATGAATTGGGTTTGCAACTAAAAAAACTAGAAAAAGAACAAATTAAAAACTCCCAATAAAATACCAGACTTGAAATTCTAAAAATAAAAGGAGAAATTAGTAAAATTGAAAGTTAAAAAACAAACTATTGAATTAATAAAATTAAATTTTTTTATGAAAAAAACCCAACAAAGTAGATAAAATTTAGTTAATTTGATTAGAAAAAGGAAAAAGAAAAATCAAATTGTTAGTTTCAAAAATGAAAAAGGAGAACTTTCCACCAATGAAAAGGAAATTAAGAGCAATAATTAGGAGTTTACTTTGCTCAATTTTATGCTAATAAATTTGATAACCTAAGTGAAATGGAGGAATACCTACAAAAATATAGATTGCCCAAAGTAATAAAGAAATAAATACTTAAATAATCCCATTTTCGAAAAAAAAAATAGAACAAGCTATTAATCAGCTCCCTAAGAAAAAAATCCCCAGGACAAGATGGATTTACATGTGGATTCTATGGAAATATTTAAAGAACAATTAACTCCAATATTATAAACTGTTTGAAAAAGTAGTGAATGAAGGACTCCTGCCAAATTCCTTCTATGACACAGACATAGTACTGATATCTAAATGAGGTAGTATGAAAACAGAGGGAAAAAAATATAGACCAATCTCCCTAATGACTACTGATGCAAAAATCTTAAATAAAATATTAGCAAGAAGATTATAGAAATCATCCCCAGGATAATACACCATGACCAAGTAGGATTTATACCAGGAATACAGTGCTGGTTCAATATTAACAATTAGAATTGAACAAATGGAAGTGAATGACTCAATAAGACTTCAAAAATCAATCAAACAAAACCCCAGAAATAAAAAAAAAATAGAAGAAAATCTGAAATACATCATTAGAAAAACAATTGTCATGGAAAATAGATCTAGGAGAGACAATCTCTGTAGTTTTGGTCTTCCTGAAAGCCATGATGAAAAAAAGACCCTAAACAACATCCTTTAGGAAATCATCAAGGAAAACTGTTTTGATGTTCTAGAACCAGAAGGTAAACCAGCAAATTAAAAAATTTACTGATCACCTTTTGAAAGAGGCCCCAAAATGAAATCTCTAAGGAATATAGTGACTATTTCAGAATTATCGAATAAAGGAAAAATATTGCAGGCACCCAGAAAAAAGCAATTAAAATATTGAGGAACTACTATCAGGTTTACTCAAGATCTTGCAACTTCAACCTTGAAGAATTGAAGGGCCTGTAATCTGATATTCTGGAAGGCAAAGGAACTTGGATTGCAGCCATAAATAAAATACCAAGATAAATTAAACATTATTTTTCAAGGAAGAAGATGGACATTCAATATTACAGTTGAATTTCATTTACTTCTAATGAAAAATCAAGAACTGAAATAAAAAGATGTGATCTTCAAATACAAAACTCAAGAGAAACATAAAAAGGTAAAAAAGGAAAGAACGATTGAGAACGATAGCTCTGTTATGGGTATAGATAGAAAATGCAAGTACAATTTGATTTTATTGTGAAAATATGAAAAAAAAATCTAGAGATTGAAAGGGGATTGTACTGGAAAAAGAAGAAATTAGAGGTAAAATGAGGTAAATTACATATCATGAAGAGGTAAAGAAGACTTTTATATTTGAGGGAAAGAAGGGAAAGGGATGAACATTGTGTGAGTCTTACTCTCATTAGTATCAGCTCAGAGAGAGAATATCAGACATATTTTGTTTCAGAGAGGAACTTGTCTCATCTTAGAAGTGTGTGGGAAAAGGGAAGAAGAAAAAAAAAGACTAATAAACTCATAGAAGGGAAAACAGAAGTATTAGGGAAAAGATGTAAAAAAAAAAAAGCAGGAAGAGCTCTAAAGGGGAGGGATGTTTATGGAAGATATTCATCAAAGCAAAATACTGGGGAGGAGTAAAAGGGGGAAGGGAAAAAGAAAAGCATAAATTGGGGTAAATAAAATGGCAGGAAATACAGAATTAGTCATTTTAACTGTGGATGTGAATGAGATAAACTCTTCCATAAAATGGATGTGGATAGCAGACTGGATTAAAATCCAGAATGCTAAAATATATTGTTTACAAGAAACATAAAAAATTAAGGAAGTAAATAGAATCTTAGAAAAGTCAAGTATAATACATCTTTAGAAAAAATTGAATGGAGACAAAAATAAGTTTACTTTTTTCCTCAGCATTTCATGAACTTATACAAAAATTTACCATGTATTAGGAAATGAAAACTTCAAAATCAAATGCAGAAAAGCAGAAATAGTAAATACATTTTTTGGGATCATGATACAATAAGAATCACATGCACTAAAAGGCCAGGGGAAATTAGATAAAAAATTAATTAGAAATTAAATAATCTAATCCTAAAAAATGAATAAGACAACGAATCATATACACAATCAATTACTTCATCCAAGAGAACAAAACCAATGAGGCAACATACCAAAATTTGTGGAATGTAGCTGAAGCAGTTATTGGGGGCTGTTTTATATCTTTAGATGCTTACTTGAATAAAATAGAGAAAGAGAAAATCAATTGGGCTTATAACTAAAAATGCTAGAAAAAAAGAACTTAAAAACCCTCAATTAAAAATGTCAAATAATGAAATTCTGAAAATAAAAAGGGAAATTAATAAAATTGAAAATAAGAAAGGTATTGAATTAATAAATAAAACTAAGAATTTGTTTATTAAAAAAGAACGACAAAATAAATAAATTTTCAATGAATTTGATTAGAAAAAGGATGAAGAAAATCAGTTTGCAAGTCTCATAAATGAAAAGGGCAAACTTTCTACCAGCAAAGAGGAAATTAGAGCAATAATTAGGAGTTATTTTGCCCAACTATATGGCAATAAACTTGATAATCTAAGTGAAATAGAGGAATATCTACAAAAATATAGATTTTCCAGGATAACAGAAATGGAAAGAAATTAGTTAAATAACCCCATATTAGAAAAAGAAATAGAATAAGCTATTAATCAACTCCCTAAGAAAAAAAAATCTCCCGGGCTACCTGGATTTACATGTAAAGTTTGTCAAACATTTAAAGAAAAATTAATCCCAGTACTATATAAATTATTTGAAAAAATAGGGAGAGAAATCCTTTCAGATTCCTTTTATAACACTGATATGGTGCTGATACTTAAACCAGTAGGATAATACACCACCATCAATTAGGATTTATACCAGGCACGCAGGGCTGCTTCAATGTTAGGACAACTATTAACATAATTGACTCCATTAGTAGCAAAACTAACAAAAAATCATATTGTTTTCTCAATAGTTTCAGAAAAAAAAAAGTATTTGAGAAAATCTACCACTAATTCCAATTGAAAATACTAGAGGATTTAGGAATAAATGGACTTTTCCTTAAAATGATCATTAGCATCTATTTAAAACCTTCAGCAAGCATCATATGTAATGGAAACAAACTAGAAGCATTCCCAATACATCAGAGTTGAAACAAGCTTGCCCACTATCACTGTTACTATTCAATATTGGATTTGAAATGTTGACTTTGACAATAAGTAAAGAAAAAGAGATTAAAGAATGAGAGTGGGTAGTGGGAAAACCAAATTTTCACTCTGATATAATAGCATAATTAGAGAATCCTATAGAATCAACTAAAAATTGCTAGAAACAATTCACAACTTTAGAAAAGTTATATGATATAACATAAATCCATATACATCATCATCATTTTTTAATATTACCAACAAAGTTCAGCAGGAAGAGACACCAAGAGAAATTCCAATCAAAATAACTATTATTAGTATAAAATATTTGAAACCTGTCTGCCAAGGCAAAATCAGCAACCATATGAACACAATTACAAAACACTTTCCATAAAAAAGTCACATCTAATCTCTTAGAAATATATCAAGTGTTCATGTGTAGGCCAAGCAAATATAATAAAACTGACAATACAGCTTAAATTAATCTACTTATTTAGTGCCATAACAAACTCCCAAGAATTTATTTTACAGATTTGGAAAAAATAATTACAAAGTTCATCTGAAAGAACAAAAGATCAAGAATTCCAAGGGAATTAATAAAAAAAATGCCAATGAAAGTGTCCTAACTGTGCCAAATCTAAAACTATATTTTGAAGCAGAAATCATCAAAAACATTTGATACTGAATTAGAAATAGAGTAGTTGATCAGTGGAATAGGTTAGGTTCATAAGACAAAATAGTCATTGACTATAGCAATCTAGTATTTGACAAGCCCAAAGACCTCAGCTTTTGGGATAAGAACTCATTATTTGACAAAAACTGCTGGGAAAATTGGAAAATATTATGACAGAAAATAGACATAGACCTGCACCTAACACTAGATAACAAGATAAGGTTAAAGTGGATTCATGACTAGGGATAAAGAGTGATATTATAAGCAAATTAAAATATTCGATAAACCTATCGATAAACCTATTCGATAAAACCTATCTTTCAGAGCTGTGGAGAAGGAAGGAATTTGTGACCAAAGAAGTGGAACTTTTTATAGAACACCAAACCGACAATTTTGATTGTATTGAGCTAAAACCTTTTTGCACAAACAAAACTAATGCCTGCAAGATTGGAAAGGAAGCAATAAAATAGCAAAGAATTTTACATATACAGGTTCTAATTAAGACCTCATTTCTAAAATACATAGAGAATTCCCTCAAATTTATAACAATTCAAGGCATACTCCAATTGATAAATGGTGAACGAATATGAACAGATAATTTTCAGATGAAGAAATTTAAATCATTTCTAGTTACATGAAAAGGGTCTCTAAATCACTATGCAAATATAGAGAACTTTGAGATACCATTACACACTTCTCAGATTGACCAAGATCACAAGAATATATAATGATGAATTTTGGAGGAAATGTGGGAAAACTGGAGCATTAATATATTGTTCTTGGAATTGTGAATATATCCAGCCATTCTGGAGAGCTATTTGGAATTATGCTCAAAAGGTTTTCAAATTGTGCATAACTTTTGATCCAGCAGTGTTCCTACTGGGCTTATATCCCAAAGAGATTTTAAAGAATGGAAAGGGACCCATTTGTGCAAAAATCTTTGTGGCAACCTTTTTTTTTTTTTTTTAGTGGTAAGAAACTGGAAGTTCAGTAGATGCTCTTCAGTTGGCTGAATAAGTTATGGTATATGTATGTTATGTAATATTATTGTTCTATAAGAAATGATCAGCAGGATGATTTTAGAGAGGCCTAGAGAGACTTATATAAACTGATTCTAAGTGAAATGAACAGAACCAGGATTTCATTGTACATGGCAATGGCAAGGTTATATGATATTTACTTTTTTGTTTTTTTGTTTTTTTTTTTTTCCCCCGCTGAGGAAATTGGGATTAAGTGACTTGCCCATGGTCACACAGCTAGGAAGTGTTAAGTATCTGAGATCAGATTTAAACTCAGGTCCCCCTGACTTCAGGGCAAATGCTCTCTCCACTGCACTACTTAACTGCTCCATGATATTTAGTTCTGATGGATGGGGTTCTTCTCAATAATGAAACAATTCAAGCCAGCTCCAATAATCTTATGGTAATAAGAACCGTCTACACCCAGAGAGATGACTGTGGAAACTAAGTGTGGATCACAACATAGCATTTTCACTCATTTTCTTGTTGTTTGCTTGAATTTTATTTTTTCTCATTTTTTTCCCTTTTTGATCCAATTCTTCTTTTGAGCAATTTAATTGCATAAATACATATGTGTGCCTGACTATCTGCACACATTGTGCCAAGATCTTAAATACCATTCCAGATAAGCACTTGATGATGAGGTGTTAGGATTACTGGGTGAGAACTCAGGTTTTCTGGACGGTTACAAGGTGAGAACTCAGGTTGACTTGATAGAGGGGGCAAGCTCATTGGCTGGGGTGGTTCTTCCCAGAAGCCCTTGCATTATCCCACGCCCATTCTCTGGGAGAATAAAAGAGAGAGCACTGGGCGCAGAGAGCAGATCGGCCTGGAGAAGGATAAGAGCTGGAGGAGATTCAGAGCCAGGATTCAAGAAGAAAGACTCTGAATTGCATCAGGCCTGACGGGGCTCTCTGCAGGAAGGGAAGTCACTTCTAAGGACAAGAGTTAACAGCAACTGCCTGGAGACAACGGTTCGTTACAGGAAGAAGAATCTGTCGGAGAGATTTGAGTAGACACAACAGATCTCTTCCCAGAGAGCGATCAAGCAGCTTCTGGAGACGACAGCTCATTACAATTGGCGCCCAACGTGGGGCAAGGACTTTTGCTTATCCTGACAAGAGGAGCTAGACCAGACCTTCGCAATTTGGCGCCTGAACAGGGACAGACACAGTCCTGATTCCAGTGGAAAAGCTTCCAATCTAGATCTCAGTCTCTCTGACCCAGAACCGTGAGTAACGAGGAAACTTTGTTAAAGATTAAGTGAGCGTGCTAATAGATAAATAAGGAACTTGTTAAGGGCTAAACCAGGAATCTCTTATAGTGAAATGGGGCAAACACCTTCTGTTCAAGGAAAATGTTTAGAGAGCATCATCAAGGTTATGAAAAGCCAAGGATTGATTATAATTTTAGAGGAGATTACTGAACTTTTAAGAACTGTGAAGGTTATATGTCCTTCTTTTTCTCTGGAAGAAGAATTGGATCCAGATGAATGGGAATTAGTAGGAAAGCAATTAGGTGAACACTACAATTCCAGGCCAAACTCAATTTCCAAAGATACAATTCATATATACAATGTAATCCAATTGGCTTTAAACAATGTTATTCTAAAGGAAGAGATGAAGGAGCAAAATGGGGAAGTGTCAACTAAACTAGGTGAAAAGGATGAATCAGATAACAATGAAGTTAAGTACAATTCTGAGCAACAGGAGCACCTCCCATCTCCTCCCTCAATTAACCCTTCATGGGTGGAGCAAGAAGGAGGAGAGGAAGAGGCAGAAACACAAACAGAATTGCCTGTGAAGCAGCCTAAGCCTATGACAAGATTAGAAAAAGCATTGGTTAAAGCTAAGAGAGAAGGACAGGATATAAGTGATTTTATACATGCATATCCTGTGATTGAAAATATTGATTCTGTAGGTCATAAAATGAGAAGATATGCACCTTTAGATTTGAATAAAATTAAGGATTTGAAAAAAGGTTGTACCCTTTATGGGACTACATCAGCTTATGTCAAAATGTTACTAGATGGTTTGTCTTATGAAGTCCTAACCCCGAATGATTGGAAATCCATAGCAAGGATATGCCTGGAACCTGGAGAAAATTTATTATGGCTTGCGGAATTTCATGAATTATGTAAAATTCAAGTCAGATGCAATTTGGAAATAGGAGTTAACACACAATTCACTTTTGAGCACTTGGCTGGTGAAGGTCGGTATGGAGAGAATTCGGAACAGATTAATTATACCATGACAATATATGAACAAATTGCTAAGGCTGCAATAAAAGCTTGGGGTGTCCTTCCTGGACAGAAAGATCGTGGAGAGGCTTTCACTAAAATACAGCAAGGTCCCAATGAACCTTTTGCAGATTTTGTGGGACGTTTGCAAACTGCTGTCAAAAGAACTATTGGAGAAAATGCAGCTACAGAAATAATGACCAGACATCTGGCTAAGGAAAATGCCAACGAGATTTGCAAAAGAATTATATGGGGATTAGACAAAGATGCTCCTTTAGAGGAGATCATAAGACGCTGTGCTACAGTGGGAACAAATGCTTTTTACACCTGGACAATGATGAATGTGGAAAGACAGGGTCCCTCCTGGCAAGGGACTTCTAGAGAAACTCGGCGATGTTTTCAATGTGGAAAAATTGGACATCTAAGAGCTCAGTGTAGGTATGGAGATACAGTGAGAAGACAGGGTGAGAGAAGACCTAAAACCCCATGTCCAAAATGCAACAGAGGACTCCATTGGGCATCAGAGTGTAAACTAATTCAGGGAAATAGGATGAGGGGCCCAGATCCAGGGCCCCAGGCAAAAAAGACTTGGGGCATGATGGCAGCTGATGTTACACCTAAAGAGCCTTTCGAAGGCCAGGACTCTGATTTAATCAATCAGCAGAGAAGCAATCACATGGCAGAAAGGGATTACCTGATAAGTCAGTCAAAAGGCAATCAGATTGCAAAAATGGATTACACTTGGGGAGAATACAGGCCTTTTAAACCAACAGGGCTGTGCCCAGTGCAAACAACTCCAATGTAATTGTCAGATGATGAGAAGAGATTTAGAAAGTGGTAAATAGAAGAAAATTAGGTAGGTTAACTGCCTGGGAGAGAGGGTTTGCTTGTATTTTAACAGACAGAAGAAAACAGATGAAGAAGGAAATAGATGGGTGGCAACAAGCACCTGGAGAGAGATAGAAAAAGAGAAAGACCTCAAAATAAAGGAGAAGATCTAAGAAACATCTTACACCGAAAGAGCATGGCTAATAAAAAGACTGTTAAAGAACTTTAAAACCAGCAGGAATCATTGGACTTCCTCACACAAGATGAGACTAATGGACAATGGACTTATTGACATTTATAAATTTTCAATTTATGATTATTTGATTATGTTATTTGTCATATACTTCTAGCATGTATTATGTTACTATGTTACTATATGCTTATGTAATTTATGTAATTATCTGTAATACTTCCCATATTGATGGATTTATGTTTCAAGGTCATGACTGTCCTATGTTCTAAATCAAAAGAAAGGGGGAGATGTTAGGATTACTGGGTGAGAACTCAGGTTTTCTGGACGGTTACAAGGTGAGAACTCAGGTTGACTTGATAGAGGGGGCAAGCTCATTGGCTGGGGTGGTTCTTCCCAGAAGCCCTTGCATTATCCCACGCCCATTCTCTGGGAGAATAAAAGAGAGAGCACTGGGCGCAGAGAGCAGATCGGCCTGGAGAAGGATAAGAGCTGGAGGAGATTCAGAGCCAGGATTCAAGAAGAAAGACTCTGAATTGCATCAGGCCTGACGGGGCTCTCTGCAGGAAGGGAAGTCACTTCTAAGGACAAGAGTTAACAGCAACTGCCTGGAGACAACGGTTCGTTACAGGAAGAAGAATCTGTCGGAGAGATTTGAGTAGACACAACAGATCTCTTCCCAGAGAGCGATCAAGCAGCTTCTGGAGACGACAGCTCGTTACAATGAGGGAAAAAAAGAAATTGTTTATTAGATTTATAAAGATAATAAAAGATTATGAACACTAAAGATCATGGAAGACTTGCTTGACTGCAACCCATAAATTTTGATATGTTGTCTCATTACTTTCATTCTCTTGGATGATATTATCAATTGTGTCTATGATTTGTTGTTTCACTCATTCATTAGGGTAAAATTATTTACATTCCAATTAATTTTGGCCTGTTTTATGACATATAATTTTTATTTCATCATTATCTGAAAAAGATGCATTTACTGTTTTTGCCTTTCTACATTTAATATTGAGGTTTGGATGCCTTAATGCATTGGTAATTTTTGTTTAATTTCCATGTATTTCCAAGAAAAAATGTATATTCCTTTCTGTCTTCATTCAGTTTTCTTCAAAGGCCTATCATATATAAGTTTTCTAAAATTCTATTTACTTTCTTAAGTTCTTATTTACTTTATAATTTGATTTATCTAATTTAGATAGAGCAAGGTTGAGAGCCCCCATTAGGGTATTTTTGCTGTCCATTTCTTCTTTCAGCTCTGTTAACTTCTCTAGGAATTTGGATACTATACCACTTGGATACACACCACTATGTGTGTGTGTGTGTGTGTGTGTGTGTGTGTGTGTGTTTAGTACTGATATTACTTCATAATCTATGGTACCCTTTTGCAAAATCTAGTTTCCCTCATCTCTTTTAATCAAATCTTTTTGATTTTGTTTGATCTTTTTTAAAATTTTATTTTAGCTGAAGCATAATAAATTCTGCTTCAGCCTTTTACCTTTACTTTCTATGTATTACTCCACTTTAAATGTACTTCTTGTGATCAACATATTGTAGGATTCTTGCTTTTAATTCATTCTGCTATCTGCTTCTATTTTATGGGGAGTCCACCCCATTCACTTTCACCATTAAAATTTCTAATTCTGTATTTCCTGCTATCTTATTTTCTTTCAGTTATACTTTTCTCTTTCCATTTTTCCTTTCCCTCTTCCCCAATGATTTACTTCTGATCACCACCTCCCTCAAACAGCCTTTCCCTTTTATCATAATTATAATCTCAAAGCAAAAATACTGCAAGCTGCCAAATAAAAGCAATTCCAATATCAAGAGCAACAATAAGAATTACTCAGTAACTGGCACCTTCTACAATAAAGGATCCACAGGGTCTGGAATAATGTGTTCCAGAAGACAATGGAACTCAAATTACAACCAAAAATCATCTACTTAAGACAGTTGTTCAGGGGAACAGATGGATCTTCAATGAAGTTGTAATTTTTATTAAAAAGACCAGAATTAAACAGAAAATTTCATCTTCAAACAGGACTTGAGAGAAACATAGAAAGTTAAAGAGGAAAGGAAAAAAAAAACCAAAAAACAAAAAACCTAAAACATAGTATTTAAAGGTTAAACTGTTTACATTCCTAGATGGGATAATGATACTTGTATCTTTTGAGAAATCTACTTTTTATTAGGACAGTTAGAGTAGGGGCATACATATATAAAATGTATAGTATAGTTATAAATTGACTTTGATGTGATGATATTAATGAAAAATAAAGGTGTGGGAAAATTTTTTACTGGGAGAAGAGGAAAAGGACAATAAAATAGAATGATTTTGATTACATAAAAAAGCACAAAAGAACTATTACAATAAGAGAAAAGAAGGGATGGAGATGAACATATTTTGAACTTTCATAAATTTTTTGTTCAAAAAGGGAATGAACATAGTCATCTAGATGTACAAATTTATCTTAGTCTATAAGGAAGTAGGAGGAAGAAGGGGAAAGAAAAGAAAGGGACTGGAAAGAAGGGAGGGGTGGTTGAGGATAGGGTGGAGCAGAAACAGAGCACTTCTAAGGAGAGATAAGGTGGAAAGAAAAAACAAATGTATAGCCAGATGGGAGAAATAGAATGGAGGGAAATACACAGTTGGTGTTCTTAATCATGAATGTGAATGATGTGAACTCTCCCACAAAATAGAACAAGATAGGATAGTGGATTAAAAAATAGAATGCTACAATATGTTGTTTACAACAAACACATTTGAAATAGAGGTTCACATAAAAGAATCAAAAGGCAGTCACTGCCTCAAAATTTAAGGAGGAACTCACAATCATTGTGTTCTTTAATCTGAAAAAAAGAAGAAAGAAAATTCACTGAAACTTCTCAGACATATTTTTCCACCTAGCTGCAATTATTTTGTATATCTTTCATTACTCTAACATCTTCTCTCCATCTCCCTCCCACCTCACCTGTTATACCCCACCTGCTAATTTAAACATTAGAAAATCTGATCATATTTTAAGATCCAATGAACCTTGTTAGCTAATCATCAGTATTCTCTATCTTTTTGATTGGAGAGTAAAGAGCTATATATTCTTGCATTTAAGGAAATAAGAGAAGGCAGATATCTGTCCTTCTCTCATCTGGCTGAATCTTCCTTCATTTCTTTGGTTTTTTTCCTTTCTTTTCTCTCCTCTTTTTTCTTCTCTCTCTGTCCACATGGGGAGTCTTACTCTTACAAGCAGGAACTCTTTCTACAGGAGTATAATTTTTGATTTTTTATAATTCACAAGATCTCTTTGGTTTGGAGGGAGAGAGCTAGATTTTTCTTTCCTACCTATCTATTTTTTCTAGTATCCCCTTCCTGGAAAACTGAGGCTCAATTATTTTGTCACAGATAGTTTTATTTATGATTTCTTGGAATATTGCTCTAATAAACTGGGATTTGATAAAAACAACAACAACAACAACAACAACAAACAAAACCTTTGGGATTCAAATGGAGCTATTTGACTATCTTTAAACCCAAATAACTCTATCTCTCACTAATTGGCCAACAATATAGATCAGCTCAGGACTCATTGTTAGGGTTTTGAAAGCTCAAAGTGAATGTGTTTCTGTTCTGGTCAAAAACACTGCAGGTCTTTCCTTCTTAGAGTGACTTTTTTGAGAAATCAAACTTTGAGAAAGCCATCTTTTGCCTCCAATTTTTACCTATCCTTTATTCACTGAATGGGTTCCAACTGAAATCTAGAAAAGAAGTTAGCTTAAAAAAGTCAAGTTCTCCCACTGCATCTGGAAGTGCAATGGTCTTACTACTAGTAAATTCCAATGATTCTAGAGGAAAAAGTGATGCTGATAAGTTTGCATAGTCTTGCCTCACTTAAATCCAATTTCCTCATAAGTTAAGATGTCACTGATGTCATTGATCCTCTTTGATTTAAAAATAAATAAACAAAAATCTGGCTGCACACATTTTGGACTTTTTTGACTTCTTCCCTGGCCAGATAATTCCCCGACTTTCCTTCCCTCCCCCACCATAACTAGAGTTATATAGCTAATTTGTGCCTAGGTCAGGATATAGGTTTTGTTAACAAGCCCCGGTTTTCTATGCCATTCATTTTTAATTTCTTTGAATATTATATCAAACTTTAGAAAAATAGCTTATATAGTAACTTAGGTTTTGAGAAAACTGTAGCTATGACCTATAAAATAAATCAGGCCAGAATTTTTAAAGATGCAAATAATATATCTTATACCTTTTTTCTTCTTTTCTCTGGTTTTTAAATATTTTTATAAATATTTTAAAAATGAAAATACAGGGTAATGTTTTTAATGAATTATGTAATCTTTTCCCCTAAAATTGCATCATGTTAAATATTTCAGTATTTTAAATAAATGCATTTATTTTATTCATTTAAGAAAAAGAAAAAAAAAAACATTTTAGTTAATCAAATGTTCTTCTTCTTCTTCTTCTTTTTTTTTTTTTTTATAATATGATTCAAGAGGAAAAATCCAAGAAGAATTCAGAGAATTCCCTGCTATATTACTATCTATAAAGACATAGACTTCTTTGGGTCTCCAGTTTCTTTGATATATGATAGTGATAATAAGATTTTCCTTACCTTTTTAGGTTTTTGGGAAGATATAATAAAATGAGAGAGCAGATGTGAAAGCATTTCAAAAAGCACGAAACATTATATAAATATACAACATTATCGTCATCATCACAGCTGTTAGCATCTGCATGTGTCCTGTATGTGGGCAGAGAAAATTAGACAACATGAGGTAGAGCATATGAAAGAAGGACTTTTTCCAAGTCCCATCATTTCTAGAGGCAGGTATAGGCCCCTAGATAGCACAGTGACATTTTCTTTCCCAAATGTCTAGTTGCCTTTCCAATCAGAAAAGACTAATCACTATGGAGATATGGGAAAAGGAAAAACAGAGAAGGGAAAATTAAGTACTTAAAGACAAGAAAGAATGAAATGCAAATCTTACCTTCAAATAATATGAATTGTATAACCACAAACATGTCTCTAGATATATCTCAGCCTTAGTAAATGGGGTTAAAATCAAAACTTTCACAGAGTTGTTGTGGAATTCAAATGAGATCCTTTCTGTAACTTTAATATTTCAGTGCTTAGAATGTGTTGAATCTCTCATTTTATTAATATGGGTATTGTCTTCAAAGATTTGGGTTCATATTTATCCATCCTATTTGACTTTAATTCCTGTTCTCATATAATTCCTCTGCACTATCTCTTATTATGCCAAATCCAAGCCTTTTTTAAAGCTTGTTGATTTCACATCTTCAGCATCACTTATATATTTCACCTTTTCTCCTCTGACACAGCATGATTAGTATAGGTCCTCAAATTCTTTGCTATAGTCTGCTGGTGAGTCTCCTTATCTTTTTTCACTCCCTGTTTCAATGCATCCTCCATTTAGCCACCAAAGTGACTTTCCTACAATGCAAATACAATCATGTCTTTCTCCTATTCAATAATATTATCCTGGGGATGATTTTCTGGAGTCTTTTTGCTAATATCTTATTTAAGATTTTAGCATCAATATTCATTAGGGGGATTGGTCTATAGTTTTCTTTCTCTGTTTTCAACCTACTTAGTTTGGGTTTCAGTACCATGTCTGTGTCATAAAAGGAATTTGGTAGGACTCCTTCATTCCCTATTTTTTCAAATAGTTTACATAACATTGGAGCTAATTGTTCTTTGTATGTTTGATAGAATTCACCCGTGAATCCATCTGGTCCTGGAGATTTTTTCTTAGGGAGTGATTAATAGCTTGCTCTATTTCTTTTTTCGAAATGGGACTATTTAAGCAATTTACTTCCTCCTCTGTTAATCTGGGAAGCCTATATTTTTTAGGTAGTCCTTCATTTCACTTAGGTTATCAAATTTATTGGCATAAAGTTAGACATTATTTCTCTAATTTCCTTCTCATTGGTGGACAGTTCCCCGTTTTCATTTTTAAGACCAACAATTTGATTTTCCTCTCTCCTTTTTCTAATCAAATTTACCAAAGGTTTATCTATTTATTGGTTTTTTCATAAAACCAACTTTTAGTTTTATTTATTAGTTCAATAGTATTTTTACTTTCAATATTATTAATTTCTACTTTTAATTTTAGAATTTCAAGTTTAGTATTTGATTGGGGGTTTTTAATTTTTTTTTCCTAGCTTTTTAAGTTGCAAGCCCAATTCATTGATCTTCTCTTTCTCTATTTTCTTCAAGTAAGTCTCCAAAGATATAAAATTTCCCCTTATTACCACTTTATCTGCATCCCACAAATTTTGGTATGATGTCTCATCATTGTCATTATCTTGAGTGAAATTATTCATTTTGTCTATAATTTACTGTTTCCCCCAATCATTCTTTAAAATGAGATTATTTAGTTTCCAATTATTTTTTTTGTCTCTTTAACCCTAGTTTCTTGTTGAATGTAGTTTTTATTGCATTGTGATCTGAAAAGAAAGCCTTTACTATTTCTGCCTTCCTGCATTTAATTTTGAGATCTTTATGTTCTAATATATGGTCAATCTTTGTATAGGTTCCATGAAATGCTGGGAAGAAAGTATACTCTTTTCTGTCAGTTTTCTCCAAAGATCTATCATACCTAATTTTCCTAATATTTGATTTACCTCTTTAATTTCTTTTTCATTTGTTTTGTGGTTTGATTTATCTAATTCTGAGAGTGCAAGGTTGAGAACTTCCACTATTATAGTTTTGCTGTCTATTTCTTCTTGCAACTCTCTTAACTTCTCCTTTAGGAAATTAGATGCTATACCACTTGGTGTATATATGTTTAGTATTGATATGGCTTCATTGTCTATGCTACCCTTTAGCAAGATATAGTTTCCTTATCTCTTTTGATTAGATCAATTTTTGCTTTTGCTTGATCTGATAAGGATGGCTACCTCTGCTTTTTTGACTTCACTTGAAGCATAATAAATTCTGCTCCAGACTTTTACCTTTACTCTATATGTATCTCCCTGCTTTAAATGTGTTTCTTGTAAACAACATATTGTAGGGTTCTGACTTTTGATCCAGTCTGCTTAATGGGAGAGTTCATCCCATTCACTTTTACAGTTAAAATGGCTAATTCTGTATTTTCTGCCATCATAATATCCCCTAATTATGCTTTTTCCCCCTATCCCCCCTGAAACCCTTCCCCAGTATTAAACTTATGAGCCCCACTTGTGTCACACAGCCCTCCCTCTTTAATATCCCTCTCTCCTCCCTTTAAATCCCTTTCCCTTTCTTATTCCCTTTCCCTTTTCCTTTCCCTCTTTTTAATGAGGTGAGAAAGAATTTTCTGTAAAACTAATATGTTAATTATTTTCTCTTTGAACTAATTCTGATGGGAGTAAGGTTCACACAATGTTCCTTCCCCTCTCTAACTTCCCTCAGATATGATAGGTTTTCTTTGCCTCTTTGTGGAATGTAGTTTCCCTCTTTTTATCTCCCTTTCCCTTTTTTCCTGACACTATCCCCTTTCCATTTCTACTTCACCTTTTTTTTTTTTGGTTATATCCTTAAAATCAAATTATACTTGTAGTCTTAATGTATATCCACAATAGAAATACAGTTCTCAAGAGTTCATTTTACCTTTTTCTGCTTTTCTTGTGTCCTACGACTGGAGATCAAATTTTTTTCTTTAGATCTGGTTTTTTCCTTAGAAACATATGGAATTCATCTGTTTTGTTAAATGTCCATCTTTTTCCATGGAAGAAAATGCTCAATTTAGCTGGATAGTTTATTCTTGGCTGCATCCCAAGTTCTTTTGCCTTTTGGAATATCAGATTCCAAGCCCTTTAATCCTTTAATGTAGAGGCAGCCAGATCTTGAGTGACCCTTATTGTGGCACCTTGGTATTTGATTTTTTTTTTTTTCCTGGCTGCTTGTAATATTTTTTTCCTTAGTCTGATAGTTCTGAAATTTGGCCACAATGTTCTGTGGAGTTTCTTGATGAATTCTTTCAATGTCTATTTTACCTTCTGGTTCTATTATCTCTGGGCAATTCTCTTTGATGATTTCCTGTAAAATAGTATCTAGGCTCTTTTTTTCATCAGAATTTTCGGGAAGTCCAATAATCCTCAGATTATCTCTCCTAGATCTATTTTCCAGGTCTGCTGTTTGGGCAAGTAGATAGCTGACAATTTTCTCCAGATTTTCATTTTTTTGGCTTTGCTTGACTGATTCTTGGTGTCTCATTGAATCATTCATTTCTGTTTGTTCAGTTCTGATTTTTAATGAGTTATTTTCTTCATTAGCTTTTTTTACTTCTTTTTGTATGTGTCCAAATGAGTTTTTAAATGAGTTGTTTTGCTCTATGTAATTTTTTTCCATTTCACTAAATTTGTTTTTTAGTGAGTTATTTTCTTTTTCCAATTCACAAATCCTACTTTTTGGAAATTCTTTATCTTTTCCAATTCAGAGATCCTATTTTCCTATGATTTCTTTACTTTTCCAACTCCTTAATTCTGTTTCCCTGCACTTCCTGTGAATTCTTTACCTTTTCCAATTCACATTTATGGAAGTTGTTTACCTTTTCTAATTCACATTTCAAGACATTGTTATTCTCTAGCATAGCTTCTCTTTCCTTTCCCCATTTTTCTTTTAATTCTCTCTTCAGATTTTTAATAGTTTCTTCTAGGAGAGTGTTATTTGGGGTATTGTCTGGAGGCTGTCCACTATTAGCCTCCTCAGTTTTGGAAGCCAGCTCTTTTTCTGCATAGAAGCTGTCAATCATTTTCTTCATTTTTCTGCCTTTTTTTTTTTTTTTTTTTTTTTTTTTTTTTTAAGCCTTCAGGGTCTTGTCTCAGGGCAAAGAGATTATCAGCTTCCTCTGCAGAGGGAGGATGGGTTTATGGGCAATATTTGCCCTCTCAATGGGCTGCAAGGATCAGCTGAGTTGCAGGAGGGCTCTGGGAAGAGCTACACTCAGAAGTGAGTATGCTTGGTTATCACAGGCCGGGCTGTGAAAGTGCCCTGCCAGGAGCCCCACTGTGAGGATTAGTGACCGCCTTGTGGCTAGAGGTTAAGGAGCAAAGGTATCACTGCCTCCCCAAAAATGACCCACTTTGAGTATTTGTGATTCTCCTGTCCCTCACTGCACCGGAAGTGTCCCTGCCCCGGGGAGCTCAGTTGGGCTGGGGAAATTCCACTACCCCAGAGAGCCTCTCACTATACAGATGAGAGACTGCCCTGAGTTGTGCCGCTGCTGTGTGTGACTGTCCCCCACCATGAGCCCCTTGCTGCCAAATGCCACGAAGAGTTGTGTTATGGTCTGCACTAGGTCACTTTCAGTCCTGGGTGGGCACAGCCAGATCCTCTTGGGCTTTGGCATCCCTCAGCGTACCCACTACCCCAGGCTCCAACTTCTCTGCTGGTCCACTACTCCACCACCAAAGCAAAGCAGTTAGGCTACAGCAGAGAGCTCTGTGTAAACCTTCCAACCACAGAGGCTGCCCCACTCCTGTTTCTCTCCCTGCTCTGTGCTGGTCTGCTCCCACCACCTCAGGTCAAAACTTTTCTGGCAATATTCCAGATTCTCTTCCACTGGTAAGTTTTTGTATTTCCAATCTTCATGGGTTTTACCAGTCAAGTGCTGTTTTTGAGGCTGAATTAAATACTTGGTAGAAAGGGAATTAGAGAGCTTAGAAAGTTCTGTCTAGCTTCTCTGCCATCTTGGCTCCACCTCCCCTCCTTTTGAATCTTTTAAAAACATATTTGCAATACACTTTTAAATCCAATTACACTGGCCTCTCTGATTATTCAGTGAAAAAGAGACTTCATCTCTTGGCTTGGGAAATGTTTTCTGTCTCACTGTGCTGAAAATGTTCCCTTTTCTAAGCTCCTCTTACTGAATTCCCTGTGTTCTTTTAATCCTAAATAAATTCCCATCTTTTATGGGAAGTCTTTTCCAATTTCTCTTAATTCTAATGCAATTCCACCATATTCATCCTATGTATGGCCCCTATTTGCACCTTAAATTCCTCATTAAATTATAAGCTCCTTGAAGACAAGGAATGCTTTTTACCTCTTTTTGTATATTCAGCAATTGGCACAATTCCTGGCAAATAATAGTAACTTAATAAATGTTGATTGAATGGGTAGAAGGATTGAACTAAGTACTAAAGCTAAGTTTTCCTTGACATTTGGTAGTTACTAGTGAATTATTTAGCATTTCTAGGATTTCTCAATGTGCAATTGACCATTTTTACATATATCCATTGATAAAAAATATATTGTTTATTTTAATTGTGTGTGTGTGTGTGGGTGTGTGTGTGTGTGTGTGTGTGTGTGTGTGTGTGTGTGTGTGTGTGTGTGTGTGTGTGTTTGGAGGCAATTGGCATTAAGTGGCTAGTTCAGGACCACAAAGTTATTAAATTTTTTAAGCCAGATACCAATGTCTATGATCTATCCTCTTTGTCACCTACCTGTCCCTTCCACTATATACCTTAGTAACAATTAATGAATGACAAATCATACCATTTTTATATTTCCCTCTCATTCATTCACATACTAAAATTTCTGTCCATTTTGCCCATCTAAGTTTTTAAGGGAGAAACCATAATGAACTGCTCAAAGCATTACCAAAATCACCAAAAATATGAATTTGTTTTAAAACAAACTTTGCTTTTTAAAAATTTCTCTCAAAGATTGTCCTCTATTATTGTTGTCATATATATATATATATATATATATATATATATATATATATATATATATATATATATATATATATAAAAGGAAGTATCAGAACTCAGAAAGAGGAAATTAGAGATACTTGGACAGAAAGGAGTGTCTGAGGGGATAATATTAATCTTTGTCAATGTAGGTACTAATAATAATGTAGAGACTAAGCCTACCAACTAACAGATTCACTCAGTTGCATCATTGCATACTCTCACTGCATCAAAGCATACTTACTCTCTTGGAGAATTTGTCTTTCAGGCTTAAGCCAATAGTAATTTTCATGGTTAAACTCAATGTTTAAACTTTTACAGATGTGAAAGATTCTGCCATTTTACTTGTTAAATTTTTGCCCAACATTTAGTGTTGGTTGCAAATTTAATCCATTATTTTTCCAGGTACAATCCAGGTTCTAAGCCAATATCACAATACCTCATAATATACATTTATAATATGATTTTTTTATTAACTATGTCTTTTTCTCATGTGTTTTTTTTTTTCCTTAAGGCAAAAGATCTCTCAGGGAAAAGAAGAATATGGTGACTGCTGTTTATTCTTGTTTAAGGAACAGATGTAATTATGCTCCAAACTATTGAGTATAATATGTTTATTTTTATAAGTTTTATTGACATCTTTTGTTTTTATATCACTTTCTCAACTCTCTCTCCTCTTCTTTTCTCCATTCTACCCTTATCTCATTCCACCATTACTTCTTTAAGTCAAAGTAATAGGTAGGGATTCTTCTCTTGATTTTTCTAGCAATTAATGATAAATTATTAGTAGACTATTTGATTATCATCTTATTAATAATAAATATGTTACCAGAAAAAATGATACTTGTTGATGTATGACTCACAATTTCTACTGATATACCATGCAGTAGAAACTCTTCCATTGGAAGACTGCTTTATAAAATTTGATTTATGGATATATCTGAACATATTTTGCATAACATGGTAGGCACAGATGGATAGCTATCTTAAGCATTAGGATGAGGTCCCATATCAATGTGATCATAAATTCATTGGAATATTGTTATAATACTACTGGTTTTGCCATCGCCACTGTATTAAAAGGACACACATTTTACTTATGTTACTTGAATCTGTTTCCAAATGCTACATTTGAATTAATTGTATTATGGATATACTTACTGAAAGCTAAATGCTTAGAATTTCAGGGATATTATCAGTCACAAAATAAATAATATAAATATTAAGTTTCTTAATGTTTTCTATATTGTTCAAAGAATATGTCAACTTTTCAACACATAACAAAGATTCCCAAGCCGACAATCAGTCCACAAAATAGCTGAACAATTACTATCACTTATAGGCAGCCATTGGAATCTGCTATCATACAAATGCTTTCTTCACTGCTGTTGAAAATTTCCTGTGAGATCCTTCATCATCAAAGTTGTATTAATAATGCATACTTATGCTGACAGAATGTATATGAATTAAATAGTGAGCTAGGCCTGTGACTTCACTTTTATCCTTCTAGGCATACAGAAAATGCTTGTCATTAGGTTAAACACACAAGTATTCAAATCAAGCTGAGATGGATACATGTAAGACTGAAAGCAAGAGAAACCATACATAGAATCTAAAAATATCAGGTGACTTTTATGTTTGAACTCAATACATCTCATGGCATATCAACAGAGGAAGCAAGGTAGCACAATGGACTGAGTGATGGGTCTAGTCTCCAGAAGATTTGAATTCAAACTTGATCACAGTTATTTAATAATTATGCAAACTTGATTAAGTCATTTAGCATTTGTCTGCCTCACTTTCCTTGTCTTTAAAATGGAGATAATAATAGCATCTATCTTTCAGGATTGTTATTCAGATCAAATGAACTACTGATAATAAAATGCTTAGCACTCTGCTCAAAAAATAATGGAAAATTAATTTCCCCCTTCTTTTCTTTGTACCCAATTTTTCTTCCATTGTTACTAGATAGGAATTTAATTTGATATTTCAGTTCTGACATTGTAGACATTTCCACTGCATGTTTATTTGTGCAAATAAAACAGGAAAGAAGCAAAATGGTATAAAACAGAAAGTTGGAGATATTATTACTGACTAAAGACACTCATTTGTAAGGAAGATCCTCAGGTAATAGTCAATGCAGAAAGGTATAATTTGACTCATTATCTCCACTGACAGATTTTTTGTTAGCTGTCAGAATGCAAAAGGAATAACATTAGAAATAGGTAAAATTTAGAAATGAAAATCATGGTGTTAAAATTCAAAATAATAATTAGATAAAATGTCATATCATAGAGAAATCATCTTCATTTATATGTGCTGCAACTGAAAACTATATTAATCAATGAATCAATATTTGTTAAGTATCTGGCATTGTGCTGTTTCCAAATAATACAAAAATAAAAATTAAATAATTCCTTTTTTCAATTAGTTTATATTTCTTGTAGGGAAATGTGTATGTGTATGTGGTGTGTATGAGACAGACAGAGAGAGAGAGAGAGAGAGAGACAGAGAGAGAGAGAGAGAGAGAGAGAGAGAGAGAGAGAGAGAGAGCATTCTTAACACTTTCTTCCTCAATGGCAATATCAGTTTTTTTTTTCTTTTTTTCTGTGAGTGTTATTTTTATTTAAATAAAGCAAATACAAAAGAAAAAAATAAAATAAAAAAAATAAAGCAGAATAACATGGAGGATTCAAAATGCGTAGCAATGAATTTCTTTCTTTTCTTTCTTTTTTTTTTTAAGCTCTTTATTTACAAAACATATGCATGGGTAATTTTTAAACACTGACCCTTGCAAAACCTTCTGTTCCAAATGTTTCCCTCCTTCCTTCACCACAATTCCCTAGATAACAGGTAGTCGAATACATGTTAAATACATTAAAATATATGTTAAATCTAATATATGTATACATATTTATGCAATCTTGCTACACCAGAAAAATAAATTAAGAAAAAAAATGGCAGAAACTAGGCATGGACCCACATTTAACACCACATACTAAGATAAGATCAAAATGGGTCCAAGATTTAGGCATTAAGAATGAAATCATAAATAAATTAGAGGAACAGAGGATAGTTTACCTCTCAGACTTGTGGAAGAGGAAGGAATTTGTGTCCAAAGGAGAACTAGAGACCATTATTGATCACAAAATAGAAAATTTTGATTACACAAAATTAAAAAGTTTCTGCACAAACAAACTAATGCAAACAAGATTAGAAGGGAAGTAACAAATTGGGAAAACATTTTTACAGTTAAAAGTTCTGATAAAGGCCTCATCTCCAAAATATACAGAGAATTGACTTTAATTTATAAGAAATCAAGCCATTCTCCAATTGATAAATGGTCAAAGGATATAAACAGACAATTTTCAGATGATGAAATTAAAACTATTTCCACTCATATGAAAGAGTGTTCCAAATCGCTATTGATCAGAGAAATGCAAATCAAGACAACTCTGAGATATTACTAAATACCTGTCAGATTGGCTAAGATGACAGGAACAAATAATGATGAATGTTGGAGGGGCGTGGGAAAACTGGGACCCTGATGAATTGTTGGAGTTGTGAAAGAATCCAACCATTCTGGAGAGCAATCTGGAATTATGCCCCAAAAGTTATCAAACTGTGCATACCCTTTGACCCAGCAGTGCTACTCCTGGGCTTATATCACAAGGAAATACTAAAGAAGGGGAAGGGACCTGTATGTGCCAAAATGTTTGTGGCAGCCCTTTTTGTAGTGGCTAGAAACTGGAAAATGAATGGATGTCCATCAATTGGAGAATGGTTGGGTAAATTATGGTATATGAAGGTTATGGAATATTATTGTTCTGTAAGAAATGACCAACAGGAGGAATACAGAGAGGCCTGGAGGGACTTACATCAACTGATGCTGAATAAAACGAGCAGAACTAGGAGATCATTATACATTTCAACAGTGACACTGTATGAGGATGTATTCTGATGGAAGTGGATATCTTCAACATAGAGAAGAGCTAATCCAATTCCAATTGATCAATGATGGACAGAATCAGCTACATCCCAAAAAGGAATACTGGGAAATGAGTGTAAACATTTTTTTTTCTTTTTTGTTTTTCTTCCCAGATTATTTTTACCTTCCGAATACAATTCTTCCTTTGCAACAACAACAACAACAAAATTCGGTTCTGCACATATATATTGTACCTAGGATATACTATAAGATATTTAATATGTATGGGAATGCCTGCCATCTAAGGGAGGGCATGGAGGGAAGGAGGGGAAAAATTCGGAAAAGAAGGGAGTACAAGCGATAATGTTGTAAAAAAAATTACCTATGCATATGTACTGTCAAAAAAGTTATAATTATAAAAATTAATAAAAAAATAAATTTTAACAACAACAACAACAAAAAAGAATTGATGGAATCTGCATACAGATTGAAGCATAAAAAAAAAGAAAAAAACACCTGAGAAAGAAAACAAAATGTAAGCAAACAATTGTAGAAAGAGTGAAAATGATATTTTGTGGTCAACACTCAGTTCCCACATCCCCTCTCTGGATGAAGATGGCTCTCTTCATCACTGAACAAATGGAACTGTTTTGAATCATCTTACTGTTGAAGAGAGCCACAGCCATCAGAATCAAGCATCATATAGTCTTATTTTCATGTATAATGATCTTCTGGTTCTGCTCATTTCACTTAGCATCAATTCATGCAAGTCTCTCTAGGCCTCTCTGAAATCATCCTGCTGGTTGTTTCTTACAGAACAATGATATTCCATAACATTCATAAGTCATAATTTATTCAGCCATTCTTCAATTGATGGCCATCCGTTCAGTTTCCAGTTTCTTGCCACTTATGAAAAGGGCTGCCACAAACATTTTTATACATTTTAGTCCCTTTCCCTCCTTTAAGATCTCTTTGGGATATAAGCCCAGTAGAAACATTTCTGGGTCAAAGGATATGCATAGGTTGATAAATTTTTGAGTATAATTCCAAATTGTTCTCCAGAATGGTGGGATCCATACATTTCCATCAACAATGTATCAGTGTCCCAGCTTTCCCACAAACCCTCAAAAATTCCACATTATCTTTCCCTGTCATTCTAGCCAATCTGACAATTGTGAAGTGGTATCTCAGAGTTGTGTTAATTTGCATTTCTTTGATCAACAGTGATTTGGAGCACTTTTCATATTGTTAGAAATATTTTCAATTTCTTCATCTGAAAAATTTCTGTTTTGAGAATAGTTCTAAATTGCTCTCCAATATGGCTGGATGTATTTTCAGTTCCACCAGCAATGTATCAGTGTCCCAGTTTTCCCACATTACTAGAAATAGTTCCAATTTCTTCATTTGAGAATTGTCTGTTCATATACTTTGGCCAATTTAGCAATTGGAGAATGGCCTGACTTCTCATATATATGTATATATATATATATATATATATATATTTTTTTTTTTTTTTGTCAATTCTCTTTTGATTTTAAGAAATGAGGCCTTTATCAGAACCTTTGAATGTAAAAAAAATGTTTTCCCAGTTTATTGCTTCCCTTCTAATCTTGTCTGCATTACTTTTGTTTGTACAAAAACTTTTTAACTTAATATTTCAAAATTATTTTTATGATCAATAATGATCTCTAGTTTTTCTTTGGTCACAAATTTTGTCCTCCTCCAGTCTGGGAGGCAAACTATCCTATGCTCTCCTAATTTTTTTTTTTTTTTTTTTTTGAGGCTGGTGTTAAGTGACTTGCCCAGGGTCACACAGCTAGGAAGTGTTAAGTGTCTGAGACCATATTTGAACTCAGGTCCTACTGATCTCAGGGCTGGTGCTCTATCCACTGCGTCACCTAGCTGCCCCCCCTAATTTGTTTTTTAATATCAGTTGTTATATCTAGATCATGAACCTATTTTGACCTTATTTTGGTACATAATGTTTGTGTGAGTCAATGCCTAGTTTCTGCCATACTAGTTTCCAATTTTCCAAGCATTTTTTGTCAAATAATGAAGTCTTATCCCATATGCTGGAGTCTTTGAGTATGTCAAACACTAGGTTGCTATAATTTTTTCACTATTCTGTCCTGTGAACCCAATCTAGTCCATTGATCAATTAGTGTACTTCTTTGTCAGTACCAAGTGGTATTGATGGCTGTTGCTTTATAATATAGTTTTAGATCTGGTATAGCTTCATTTGCTTTTTTATTTTTCATCATTAATTCCCTTGAAATACTTAACCTTTTCTTTTCCATATGATATTGTTGTTATTTTTTCTTGGGGTTTTTATTGGTATAGTACTAAATAAATAGATTACTTTAGGTAGATTTGTTATCTTTATTATATTTGCTCGACCAATCCAAGAGCACTTTCCCTTGACAGATAGATTCCCAACTGTGTTTTATACCATCAATAATTATGTTAAATGGAAGTTCTTTTTGTATCTCTAGCTGTTGGATTTTGTTAGTGATGCAACTTTGCTAAAGTTGTAGATTATCTCTAATAGCTTTTTGTTTGATGCTCTAGAGTTTTCTAAGTATACCATCATATCAACTGCAAAGAGTGATAATTTGGTTTCCTCATTATCTACTCTAAATCCTTTAATCTATTTTTCTTCTCTTATTGCCAAAGCTAGCATTTGTAATACAATTTTGAATAGTAATAGTGATAGTGGGCAACCTTATTTCACCCCTAATCTTACTGTGGATTGTTCCAATTTATCCCCATTACATTTTATGCTTGCTGATGGTTTTAAATAGATGCTACTGAATATTTTAAAGAAAAATCCATTTATTCCTATACTCTGTAGTGTTTTTAGTAGGAATGAGTATTGGATTTTATCAAATGCCTTTTCTGTATCTATTGAGATAATCATATGTTTGTTTTTTTTTTTTTTTGTTTTGTTTTTTTTGTTGTTAATTTCATTATTGATATGTTGAAATACATGGGTACAACCTGAAAGTGGCTGCTGGAGATCCAACCCAGATCAGCAGAATGGATATTTTTGTGAGAGAGGATGATACAAGGAGACTGAGAGGCAGTTGTTATTTTCTGACCTCTCCTTTTCCCTCTGCCTCCAATTTATTTCATTTCCAGTCCACAACACATGTATCATCAAAGGCTGCCCTGCAACTCCTTCAGATGCTATGATCCACAGCTTTAGAGGTTCTCAGAGAATTGACCAGTTCCTTAACATTGATAAAGTCAATTATGCTAATAATTTTCCTAATTTGAACTAGCCCTGAATTCCTGGTATAAATCCTACTTGGTCTTGGGTATGATTTTCTGTAATCTCTTTGCTAATTTTTTATTTAAGATTTTTGCATCAATATTCATTAGGGAGATTGGTCTATAATTTTCTTTCTCTGTTTTCATCCTACCTGGTTTAAGTATTGATACCATGTCTGTGTCATAAAATGAATTTGTTAGGAGCCCTTCATTCTCTATTATTTCAAATAATTTATATAGAACTGGAGTAAATTGTTCCTTAAATGTTTGGTACCATTCACATGTAAATCGATCTGGCCCTGGAGATTGTTTCTTAGGAAGTTGATTAATATGGTTCTATTTCTTTTTCTAAAATGAGACTTTTTTTTTTGTTGTTGTTGTTCTCCTGAGCAATCTATAGAGAATTTATTGATATATAATATGGGCAGAATAACTCCTAATTATTGATCTATCATATCTAATTTTTTCTAATATCTTATTTGCCTCTTTAACTTCTTCTTTCTTATTCATTTTGGGGTTTGATTTATCTAGTTCTAAGAGTGCAAGGTTGAAATTTCCCACTATTATAATTTTGCTGTCTATTTCTTTTTTCAACTTTCTTAACTTCTCATTTAGGAATTTAGGTGCTATGCCACTCAGTGTATATATGTTTAGTATTGATATTACTTCATTATCTATGGTACCCTTTAGTAAGATATAGTTTCCTTCCTTATGTCTTTTAATTAGATCAGCTTTTGCTTTTGCTTAATCTGAGGTCAGGATGGCTATCCCAATTTTTTTTTTTTTTTTTACTTCACCTAAAACATAGATTCTGCTCCAAACTTTTACATTTACTCTGTATGTATTACTCTGTGTTAAATGTGCTTTTAGTAACACCATCTTGTAGAATTCTATCTTTTAATACAGTCTGTTATCTGTTTCTACTTTATGTGAGAGTTAACCCCATTCACATTTACAGTTAAAGCTACTAATTCTGTATATCCTGCCATCTTATTAACCTCAAATCATACTTTTCTCTTTCCTTTTCCCCTTTTCCTCTTCCACAGTATTTTACTTATGAGCACAACTTGCCTCACACTGTGCACCCCCTTTAGAGACCCTCCCCTTTCTTATATCTTTTTCCTATTATTTCTGTTTTCCCTTCTATTTAGCCTACCCTTTCCCTTTTCCCCTTTCTCTTCCCACTTTTTTATAAGATGAGAGAAGTTTTTCAGTGAAACCAAATATGATTAATATTCTTTTTTTGAGCCAATCTGATGAGAGTAAGCTTCACACAATATTCATCACTCTCCATTTTTCCTCTGAATTATAATTGGTTTTCTTTGCCTCTTTCTGAGATGTAATTTCCCTCCACTTTCCCCTTTGTCTGGTACAATCCCATTTCCATCTTATTTTCTTTTTTATATTATAACAGTAAAATCAAATTATACATGGACTCTCTATGTATATGTATAACAGAAATACAATTCTCAAGAGTTATTTTTTCTTTTTACCTTTTTATGCTTCTCTTGAGTTCTATGTTGGAGGTCAATTTTTTGTTTGTTTGTTTAGCTCTAGTCTTTTCATCATCAATAAATGAAATTTACCTGTTTTATAGAATATCCATTTTCTTCCCTGAAATAAAATGCTCAGTTTAATGAGATAATTTATTCTTGGCTGCATTACAAGTTCCTTTGTTTTTCAGAATATCAGATTCCAGACTTTTGATCTTGTAAGGTGGAAGCTGCTAGGTCATGGGTAATCCTTATTGTTTCTCCTTGGTATCTGTATTTTTTTTTTCTATTTGCTCATAATATTTTTTCCTTGGTCCAATAGTCCTGAAATTTAGCCACAATATTCCTTAGGATTTTCATTTTGAGGAATCTTTTGGGCGATGTTTGGTTAATTCTTTCAATGGCTATCTTACCTTCTGATTTTATGACATCCAGCCAGTTGTCTTTGATGATTTCCTGAAAAATAGTGTCTAGGACTTTTTTACAGCATGCTTTTCAGGGAGTCCAGTGATTCTTAGATTGTCTCTCCTAGATCTATTTTCCAAGTCAGTTGTTCTTCCAAGTAGCTATTTTATATATTTTTTTCTATTTTTTTTCCTTTTTTTGGTTTTGCTTGACTGATCCTTGTTGTCTCATTGAGTCATCGATTTCCATCTGTTCAGTTCTGAAGTTTAGTGAATTATTTTCTTCATTTAGTTCTTTTACTTCTATTTGTATTTGTCCAGTTAAATTTTTAAACAACTTGTTTTATTCTATGAATTTTTTTCCCTTTTCCAAATTTGCTTTTTAAGGAGTTATTTTCTTTTTTTGTTTCATAAATTCTGTTTTTCTGGGAGCTGTTTTCTTTTTCCATTTTAACAAATCTATCTTTTAATGAGTTATACATACATACACACACATACACACACACACACACACACACACACACACACACATATATATATATATATATATATATATATATATATATATATATGTATATATGAGCCTTTTCTAAACTCTCTTCCAAACTCTCTTGCAAAGTTTTCATTTCCTTTTCTCATTTTTCTTTTAGCTTTAAGATCCTTTTTTCATTTTTTCTAGGAGAACCTTGTGCAATGAGAATGACTTTATATCACCTTTTGGAGCATCATCTGGAGATGACATGCTTTTTACTCTCTTCAGGGTTTGAATCTGTTCTCTTTCACCATAAAAACTATCATTGATTCATGTTCTTTTTGCTTTTTTTATTCATTTAAAAAATAAGTTGAGATATGTTTTTAGGGCAAGGTAGTTTGTCCCAGCTTCCTCTACAAGTGGCAGTTTCCTCTACAAGCAGCAGCTGCTGCCCTGAATCTGTGCTGACTCAATGCTGGTGTTGAGTGGGCATGGCCAAATCCCATGAGATTCTGACATTTCAGAGTTCACTATTTACCTTTTGTGTTTGGTTGGATGTTTTATAACTTCTCTGCTGATCCTGACACCAGGGCAAAGTAGGCAACACTGCTATATATTTCTCCCTGTAGATACTCCACCATTCGGAGTCCTTATCATCCTGGATCTACACTGGTACATGCATATTGGTGTATATATTGGTGTAAGTATACTTACATTTGTATGTATATACCCATACAAATATGTGTGTATATATGCACACACATATATGCAAATATTTATCATAATTGCTCTACTTTTAGTATAGAACAAAACCTACATTTTTGAGTTTTGGATTCACACTTTCTTATGAATTTCTTTTAAATTCTCTTTTCCATAGAAAAATAGAAATGACTAATTTTTTTTTTTTTTACAAATCGTGACTTTATTATTATTATTATTATTTTTTTTATCCCTTGTATTCATTTTTCCAAATTACCCCCCCTCCCTCTATTCCCTCCCCCCGATGACAGGCAATCCCATACATTTTACATGTGTTACAATATAGTCTAGGTATAATACATGTGTGTGAATATCATTTTCTTGTTGCACAATAAACATTAGAATCCGAAGGTACATGCAACCTGGGCAGACAGATATTAGTGCTAACAATTTACATTCCCCTCCCAGTGTTTCTTCTCTGGGTGTAGCTACCTCTGTCCATCATTGATCAACTGGAAGTGAGTTGGATCTTCTTTATGTTGAAGATTTCCACTTCCATCAGAATACATCCTCATACAGTATTGTTGTTGAAGTGTACAGTGATCTTCTGGTTCTGCTCATTTCACTCAGCATCAGTTGATTTAAGTCTCTCCAGGCCTCTCTATATTCCTCCTGCTGGTCATTTCTTACCGAGCAATAATATTCCATAACCTTCATATACCACAATTTACCCAACCATTCTCCAACTGATGGACATCCATTCATCTTCCAGTTTCTAGCTACAACAAAAAGAGCTGCCACAAACATTTTGGCACATATATGTTTCTTTCCGCTCTTTAGTATTTCTTTGGGATATAATCCCAGTAGTAGCGCTGCTGGGTCAAAGGGTATGCACAGTTTGATAACTTTCTGGGCATAATTCCAGATTGCTCTCCAGAATGGCTGGATTCTTTCACAACTCCACCAGCAATGTATTAGTGTCCCAATTTCCCCACATCCCCTCCAACATTTGTCATTATTTGTTCCTGTCATCTTAGCCAATCTGACAGGTGTGTAGTGGTATCTCAGAGTGGTCTTAATTTGCATTTCTCTGATCAGTAGTGATTTGGAACACTCTTTCATGTGAGTGGATATAGTTTCAATTTCTTCCTCTGAGAATTGTCTGTTCATATCCTTTGACCATTTATCAATTGGAGAATGGTTCGGTTTCTTATAAATTATGGTCAGTTCTCTATATATTTTGGAAATGAGACCTTTGTCAGAACCTTTGTTTTTAAAAATATTTTCCCAATTTGTTACTTCCCTTCTAATCTTGTTTGCATTAGTATTATTTGTACAGAAACTTTTTAGTTTGATGTAATCAAAATCTTCTATTTTGTGATCAATAATGATCTCTAGTTCTCCTCTGGTCATAAATTCCTTCCTCCTCCACAAGTCTGAGAGGTAGATTATCCTCTGTTCCTCTAATCTATTTATTATCTCCCTCTTTATGCCTAAATCATGGACCCATTTTGATCTTATCTTGGTATATGGTGTTAAGTGTGGATCCATATCTAATTTCTGCCATACTAATTTCCAGTTTTCCCAACAGTTTTTTCCGAATAATGAATTTTTATCCCTAATGTTGGAATCTTTGGGTTTGTCAAAGATTAGATTGCTATAGATGTACCCTTTTTTGTCCTTTGTATCTAATCTGTTCCACTGATCTACCGGTCTATTTCTTAGCCAATACCAAATGGTTTTGGTGACTGCTGCTATATAATATAGCTTTAGATCAGGTACACTTAGACCACCTTCCTCTGAGTTTTTTTTTCATTAGTTCCCTTGCAATTCTTGACCTTTTATTCTTCCATATGAATTTTGTTGTTATTTTTTCTAGGTCATTAAAATAGTTTCTTGGGAGTCTGATTGGTATAGCACTAAATAAATAGATTAGTTTGGGGAGTATTGTCATCTTTATTATATTCGCTCGGCCTAATCAAGAGCACTGAATGTCTTTCCAATTATTTAAATCTGATTTTATTTTTGTGGCAAGTGTTTTGTAATTTTTCTCATATAATTCCTGACTTTTCTTTGGTAGATGGATTCCCAAATATTTTATACTCTCAACATTTGTTTGGAATGGAATTTCTCTTTGTATCTCTTGCTGTTGCATTTTGTTAGTGATATATAAAAATGCTGAGGATTTATGTGGATTTATTTTGTATCCTGCCACTTTGCTGAAATTTTGAATTATTTCTAGTAGCTTTTTAGCAGAGTCTTTGGGGTTCTCTAAGTATACCATCATGTCATCTGCAAAAAGTGATAGTTTAATTTCCTCATTTCCTACTCTAATTCCTTGAATCTCTTTCTCGGCTCTTATTGCCGAGGCTAGCGTTTCTAGTACTATATTGAATAGTAAATGGTGATAGTGGGCAAGACCTTGTTTCACTCCTGATCTTACTGGGAAAGGTTGCAGTTTATTTCTATTGCATATTATGCTTACTGACAGTCTTAAATATATGCTCCCTGATTATTACAAGGAATATATCCATTTATTCCTATACTCTCAAGAGTTTTTAGTAGGAATTGATGTTGGATTTTGTCAAATGCTTTTTCTGCATCTATTGAGATGATCATATGGTTCTTATTAATTTGATTATCAATATGGTCAATTATATTAATAGTTTTCCTAATATTAAACCAGCCCTGCATTCCTGGAATAAATCCTACTTGATCATAATGTATTATCTTGGAGATGATTTTCTGAAGTCTTTTTGCTAATATCTTATTTAAGATTTTAGCATCAATATTCATTAAGGAGATTGGTCTATAATTTTCTTTCTCAGTTTTCGATCTACCTGGTTTAGGTATCAGTACCATGTCTGTGTCATAAAAGGAATTTGGTAGGACTCCTTCATCCCCTATTTTTTCAAATAATTTATATAACATTGGGGCTAATTGTTCTTTAAATGTTTGGTAGAATTCACATGTGAATCCATCTGGCCCTGGGGATTTTTTCCTGGGGAGTTGATTAATAGCTTGTTCTATTTCTTTTTCTGAAATGGGACTATTTAAGCAATTTATCTCCTCCTCTGTTAATCTAGGGAGCCTATATTTTTGGAGGAAGTCATCCATTTCACTTAAGTTATCAAATTTATTGGCATAAAGTTGGGCAAAGTAACTCCTTATTATTTCTCTAATTTCCTCTTCATTGGTGGAAAGATCCCCCTTTTCATTTGTAAGACTATCAATTTGATTTTCCTCTTTCTTTTTTTTGATCAAATTTACCAAAGGTTTATCTATTTTATTGGCTTTTTCATAAAACCAACTCTTGGTTTTATTTATTAATTCAATAGTTTTTTTACTTTCAATTTTATTGATTTCTCCTTTTAATTTTTGTATTTCGAGTTTAATTTTTGGTTGGGGGTTTATAATTTGGTCTATTTCTAGCCTTTTAAATTGTAAGCCCAATTTGTTAATCTTCTGTTTCTCAATTTTCTTCAAATAAGCCTCTAAAGATATAAAATTTCCCCTTATTACTGCTTTAGCTGCATCCCAAAGATTTTGATATGATGTCTCATCATTATCATTATCTTGGGTGAAATTGTTAATTGTTTCTATAATTTGCTCTTTCACCCAGTCATTCTTTAAGATGAGATTATTCAGTTTCCAATTACTTTTTGGTCTATTTACCCCTAACTTTTTACTGAATGTAGCTTTTATTGCATTGTGATCTGAGAAGAAGGCATTTATTATTTCTGCCTTCCTACATTTAATTTTGAGATCTTTATGTCCTAGCATATGGTCAATTTTTGTATAGGATCCATGAACTGCTGAGAAGAAAGTATATTCCTTCCTATTGCCATTCAGTTTTTTCCAAAGGTCTATTATACCTAGTTTTTCTAATGTTCTATTTACTTTTTTAATTTCTTTCTTTTTTGTTTTGTGGTTTGATTTGTCTAAATCTGAGAGTGCAAGGTTGAGATCTCCCACTATTATAGTTTTACTGTCTATTTCTTCTTGCAGTTCTCTTAACTTTTCCTTTAGAAAGTTAGATGCTATACCACTTGGTGCATATATGTTTAGTATTGATATGGCTTCATTATTTATGCTACCTTTCAGCAGGATATAGTTTCCTTCCTTATCTTTTTAAACAAGATCTACTTCTGCTTTTGCTTGATCTGAGATAAGGATAGCTACCCCTGCTTTTTTGGCTTTACCTGAAGCATAATAGGCTCTGTTCCAACCTTTTACCTTTACTCTGTATGTATCTCCCTGCTTTAAGTGTGTTTCCTGTAGGCAACATATTGTAGGGTTCTGCTTTTTGATCCAATCTGCTATCCGTCTCCGTTTGATGGGATCGTTCATCCCATTTACATTTACAGTTAAAATTACTAATTCTGTATTTCCTGCCATCGTATTATCCCCAGATTATGCTTTTTTCCCTTGACCCCCCCTGATCCCCCTCCCCGATATTTAATTTACAGACCCCCCTTGTGACGCGCAACCCTCCCTCTTTTTTTTTTTTTTTTTTTTTTAGGATCCCTCCCCCCTCCCTCCAAGTCCCTTCACTTATTCTCCTTTTCCTTTTCCCTTTTCCTCTCCCCCCTTTTAATGAGGTGAGAGAAAATTCTCTGAAAAACAAATATGTTAATTATTTACTCTTTGAGCCTCTTCTGATGAGAGTAAGATTCACACAATGATTCTCCCCCTCACTAAGTTCCCTCAGATATGGCGTATTTTCTATGTCTCTTCCTGGGATGTAGTTTCCCTCTTTTTATCACTCCTTCCCCTTTTTCTGAACCGACCTCCTTCCCTTTACTACACCCCCCTTTTTTCTTTTATATCAGTAAAATCAAATTATCCTTGAGTATTTTTTATATACCCACAACAGAGTTACAGTTCTCAAGGGTTCTGTGTACCTTTTTCTGTTTCTCTTCAGTCTTGTGGATGTAGATCAAATTTTTTGTTTAAGTCTGGTTTTTTTCTTAGAAACATATAGAATTACTCTGTTTCATTGAATGACCATCTTCTTCCATGGAAAAAGATGCTAAACTTAGCTGGGTAGTTCATTCTTGGTTGCAGTCCTTGATCTTTTGCCTTACGGAATATCAGGTTCCAGGCCCTTCTATCTTTTAATGTGGAGGCAGCCAGATCTTGGGTGACCCTTATTGTGGCACCTTGGTATTTAAATTGTTTTTTTCTAGCTGCTTGCAGGATTTTCTCCTTTGTGTGGTAATTCTGCAGCTTAGCCACAATATTCCGTGGTGTTCTTTTTTTAGGGTCTATTTCAGAAGGAGTTCGATGAATTCTTTCCACATCTACTTTCCCTTCTGTTTCTATTATCTCTGGACAGTTCTCTTTGATAATTTCCTGTAAAATAGAATCTAGGCTCTTTTTTTGGTCATAGTTTTCTGGAAGTCCAATAATCCGCAGATTATCTCTCCTAGATCTATTTTCCAGGTCTATAGATTTTCCCAGTAAGTATTTGACGTTGTTCTCCAGCTTCTCATTTTTTTTGTTTTGTTTGACTGATTCTTGGGTTCTCTGTGAATCATTCATTTCTATTTCTTCCATCCTGACTTTTAAGGAGTTATTTTCTTCTTTCACAGTTTTTAGTTCTTTTTGTAAATGCCCAATTTCGTTTTTAAATGAATTATTTTGCTCTATTGAATTTTTTTCCATTTCCCTAATTTTTTTTTTTGAGAATTATTTTCTTTTTCCAATTCAGAAATTCTATTTTCTTGAGACTTTTTTATCTTTTCCAATTCAGAAATCCTACTTTCCTGTGTTTTTTTAACTTTTTCTAATTCACTAATTTTGTTTCCCTGCATCTCCTGTGAATTCTTTATTTTTTCCAACTCCAATTTCAGGACGTTGTTATTCTCTATCATAGTTTCCCTTTCCTTTCCCCATTTTTCTTCGATCTCCCTCAATTTTTTAAGAACTTCTTCTAGGAGAGAGTTATGTGATGGGGGGCAGGAATCGTTCCCCTTTAGGTTGTTATCTGCTGATTCTCTGTTGTCAACTTCCTCGGGGTTGGATACCCGCTCTTTCTCTGTATAGAAGGAATCTATAGTTTTTCTAGCTTTTTTGCTCATATTTAAAAAAATGTTTTGGGGTCTGTCCCTGGGGTAGGAAATTATTTACTTCTTTACCAGCTTCCTCCCAGACTGGATTGATGCAGCGGCCCCTGCGCCTGAGCTAAGAGAGAGCTCTGGGAGAAAGTTCCCCACCCCCTCCCTGGAAGTGCCTCAGAGGTGATTAGCACTACTGTGCTTCGAGGGCGTAGAATAGTGAAGACAGCACGAAGCCCAGCCTATGTGTCCGGGTGGGGAGTGGATGTCTGCAGCAGGTGACGTGAGAAGCCCCTGTGCTCAAACTGGAAGTGTCTGCCAGAAACCGCGGTCCCTAGTTCAAAGGTTCCGCTTCTCTGGGACTTCCTGGAGCTGAGTTCCACTCCCTCCAGCTAAGCTAGGCAGTGTGTGTTGCCTTGGGCCGTATCCACCCACTTGTCAATCTCTTAACTATTCTCAGGTGGTAGCTGAGGCCACACCTCCTGGTGCCTAGTCTGCTGAGTCACCCCCAGGATGGGGAAAATCTAATCTGAGTTTTAAAATATTTTGGCTTTCTCTTCTGAACTACTAAATAATTAGCAGAGAAGAGCTAACAGCCTGTGCCAGATTCCTTTACCTCAGTGGCTTCTCTGATCCCAGAGCCCTTCCCAGCGCAATGGGCGCAGTGTGCCCCTACCCCACCGTCTGTGCTGGTCTTTCTTATTCCTCCCCTGAGAACTGACCTTTCCTGTTGAAACTCCAGATTCTCTTCAGCTGGTAAGTCATGTTTCCAGTCCTTGTGGTATCTATCAGTCCTGA
The DNA here is from genome assembly GCF_048593235.1 of Sminthopsis crassicaudata. Lineage (NCBI taxonomy): Eukaryota > Metazoa > Chordata > Mammalia > Dasyuromorphia > Dasyuridae > Sminthopsis > Sminthopsis crassicaudata. Next base: position 284,127,003 of record NC_133618.1, read on the forward strand.
GCTAATTCTGAGACTTAATTTATCTAATTGGTTGTGAGGGAGTGAGGACGTTCACTGAGTCGTGTGTTTCTTCTCCGCCATCTTGGCTCCGCCCCCGAAATGACTAATTTTAATAGAATTTGGTTAATTTTAATATTTCATTAGTTCATAAAATGTCAAAATATTTTTCTCCTCCCCTACATTTTAATATAGATGGAACATAGTTCACTTCAGCTCCTTCACAGCTAAATTGGTACTGACTCAGCTAAAGCTATTCAACTACTAATGAAACTTGTATTTCATATATATAGGGACTTTCCCATTGACCAGATAATGTAAATGATATTGATTTATAAAATCATCCCAAGCCTTCAAGAAACTTGGATTCCATTTCCTAATCAATAGTCAAAACTGTATGTTTCAAGATATTCTAGAAATAAAAAGAATAGATGTAATTTTGTACCTGAAATTTAAGCAAATACATTTCTATTATTTTTGTTTTGTTTTTGACAGAGACTTTTATGTTTTCTTTAGAATGACACTTGTATATATTCTGATGTTTCAATAATTACTTATCATAGAGATCATAGAGATCATAGAGATAATTAAAGCAGACAAACATTGGTCTTAGTATTTGTGAGTTATAGTAGATGTTGAAGTACAATTCAGAAGAAAACTTCTTGAACTTTTGAATATATATGTTTTTTAAAGCATTTAAATGAACGATGCTTTGTTGATTGCAAATATCAAGATGATGACCTTTTGTTTATGACAAAAATGTCCCAAATGGGACAAAAGGTGATATTGAAAAAATAATTCCACAGAATATGATTTTTCTACATGGTAATATGGACAATATATCTTTTTTTTTCTGAAAAATTGATTTTTCAGGACTTCTCCATTATTTCACAGTAAGATTCCATATTATAGTTGAACATTATTTCTCCTACATTGGAAATTATTTTCAAAAAAAAAATTATGAGATTTAACATGTATTGGTCAACCTGCCATCTGGGAGAAGGGGTGGGGAGAAGGAAGGGAAAAGTTGGAACAAAAAATTTTGCTATTGTCAGTGCTGAAAAATTACCCATGCATATATCTTGTAATTAAAAATCTATAATAAAAATTTTTAAAAAAATATTAAGAGGCAGAAATAAAACCTTGGGATCTTTTGATTTTTACCTAGTTGTCTCCTTTAGCTTTCAAGTTAAATATAATGATTTTTATGCATCTTCCCATTGGGTATTGCATTTGAAAACTCCATTTTCTTTGTCCCCTTTTACTGAACTTATTAAAAAGCAAAATCCTTTTCCTGAGTTAGTCTACAGCTTGATTAAAGTTCCCTTTGCCTCACCATAATTTCAAATGATCCTATCCTAGTTCTTCATTTCAAAACCAATTGGTTCTCAAGTCTCCATCTGCTTCTCAGCATTGAAAAAGTTAATGCAGGATTGTCACCTCCTTTCCAATGCCAGCACTTTGATTTTGAATCTAATTTTGTAGTCATTGAAAAGAAAAAAAATTGTTGAATTCTCCCAGGATAATTTGGAAGTCATATATTTTAAAATGGTGTTTATTTTATTAAAATATCTCCACTTCTTCTATTTCTATATATATTTTTTTATTTGATGACTCCAATGGGGACATTATCAAGCAAAATCTGTGTGTAACCTCCAGTGCACCTTCCCTTCAAAGGATATAATATTAGAAACATAGTAACAAGACCTTTTTGGTATATTCTTTTTATTAGTCACTACTATGACACTTAAACATGTTACCTTTGTACATTTGTAAATATATTTATTTCAAATATTCATGCATTTCTGAAGAAATTTGGTAAAAATTAGATTATGATTTATATGAAGTGTAATTACATCAATAATAAGATAAAGGATAACACATCCACAAAACAATGTTGACCTTGATTTATCCTTGTTTCAATCAAATTTTGGGATTCTCATATACATTCACAACAATTGTCATAAAGTCTACAGAAAAATCCCAAATAATTTGGTTTCAAGGCAAAGCCAAGTTGACATATAACTAATAATACTGAAGTCAATATTTGAAAAAAAATTTGAAAGTCAATATTTGAAAAAAGTTGAAAAATATTTCAAATATTTGATGGTAATAAAATAATAATAATAATAATAATAAGGATACTTACACAATAAACTCAATTTCTCTCTCTTTCTTCTTTAGCATTTTTTCTAATAAATAACATAGTATAGATAGATACTTCAAACTACTATAATGATACTGTTGCCTTCTGTCTTTCATTAGGAGGGTTGTTGCATCAGCAACACTGTAAAGGTCAGCAATTTTAAAAATGCCTAAGGACTCTTAGTAATTCAGTAAATAATCACATCTGTAGAAAGTATATGAACAAGCACACTTTTTTTAAATTAAAGCTTTTTATTTTCAAAATTTATATATAGAAAATTTTCAACTTTTACCCTTACAAAATCTTGTGTTTTAAATTTTCCCTCCTTTCCTCCCACCAACTCCCCTAGATGGTAAATAACCAAATATATGTTAAACATGTGCACTTCTTCTATACACACTTCAACAAGTAACATGCTGTAGAAGACAAATAAGATCAAAATGAAAAAAAATAAGGAAGAAAGCAAAATACAAGCAAAGAACAACAAAAAGAGTGAAAATGCTATGTTGAAATCCACACAGTTCCCACAGTCCTCTATAGATGCAGATGGCTGTCTTCATCACAAGACCATTGGACCTGGCCTGAATCATCTCGCTGAAGAAAGCCAAGTCCATCAGAATTGATTATCATACAATCTTGCTGTTGCTTGTTCTACTCATTTCATTTAGCTTCAGACCATGTAAGTCTCTTCAGGCCTCTCAAAAATCACCCTGCTGATCATTAATTATAGAATGATAACATTCTATAACATTAATATACCATAACCTAATTAGCCATTCTCCATGAAGTTTCCAGTTTCTTGCCACTATAAAAGGGCTGCCATAAACATTTTTGCACATGTGTTGCCCTTTCTCTCCTTTATGATCACTTTGGGCATAGTTCCAAATTGTTCTCCAGAGTGGTTGAATTTGTTCACAACTTCAGCAACAATATATTTGAACAAGTTTTCCCATATCACCTCCAACATTCATCATTGTTTTTTTTTTTCCTGACATCTTAGCCAATCCAATAGGTGTGTAGTGGTATCTTAGGGTTGTTTTGATTGTCATTTCTCTGATCTATAGTGATTTAGAGCACCTTTTCATATGAATAGAAATGGTTTTATTTTCATCTGAAAATTGTCTATTCATACTTTGACCATTTATCAATTGGAGAATGGCTTGAATTCTTATAAATTTGAGTCAATTCTCTATATATTTTAGAAATGAGGCCTTCATCAGAATCCTTGAATATAAAAATTTTCCCAGTTTACTACTTCCCTTCTAATTTTGTCTGCATTGGTTTTCTTTGTACATGTTTTTCACTAAGTATCATAAAAAATAAACTTTTGCATTCAATAATGTACTTCAATTCTTCTTTGGCCACAAATTTCTTCCTTCCCCATAGATCTGAGAATTAAACTATACTTTGTTTTTTCTAATTTGTTTATAATATCACTTTACATTTTTTAATTAAAGCTTTTTTTTCTTTCAAAACATATGCAAGGATAATTTTTCCACAATGACCCTAGCAAAACCTTGTGTTTTAATTTCTCCCCTCTCCTCTCTACCCATTCTCTTAGATGGCAAGTAATCAAATATAAGGTAAACCTGAAAAATATATGTAAATCAAATATAGGTATACATAATTATACAATTATCTTGCAGCACAAGAAAAATCTGACAAAAGAGGAAGAAAAATGAGAAAGAAAATAAAATTTAAGGAATCAAAACCATAAGAAGTGAAAATGCTGTATTGCAACACACTCAGTTCCCACAATCCTCTCTCTGGGTGTAGGTGGCCCCCACCATTCCAAGATTATTGAAACTAGCCTGAATCATCTCATTGTTGAGAAGAGCCATATCCATCAGAATTGAGCATTGTATAATCATGCTTTGCCATGAAGAATGATCTCCTGGTTCTGCTCATTTCACTTAGCATCAGTTCATGTAAATCTCTCCAGACTTCACTGAAATAAGTGTACTGATTGTTTCTTATAGAACAATAATATTTCATGACATTCATATACCATAACTTATTCAGCCATTCTCCAGCTAATGAGCATTTCTCAACTTCCAGTTTCTTGCCACTACAAAATGGACCATCACACAACACTTTTGCACATGTGTGTCCTTTTCCCTCCTTTAAAATCTCTTTGGGATATAAATCCAGTAGAAACACTGCTGGATCAAAGGGTAGGCCCATTTTGATAACCCTTTGAGCATAGTTCCAAATTTCTTTCCAAAATGGTTGAATCTATTCACAATTACACCAATAAAGCTTTAGTGTCCTAGTTTTCCCACATCCCCTCCAATCTTTGTAATTATCTATTTCTGTTATCATAGCCAATTTGAGAAGTGTTTAGTTCTACCTTGGAATTGTCATAATTTGCATTCTCTGATCAATAGGATTCAAATCACTTTTTCATATGACTACAGATGGTTTCAATTTCTTCATGTGAAAATTGTCTGTTCATATCCTTTGACCATTTATCAATAGGAGAAAGGCTTGAAATCTTTTAATGAGACAATTCTCTATATATTTTAGAAACGAGGCCTTTATCAACATGTTTGAATGTAAAAATGTTTTCCCACTTTATTGCTTCCCTTATAATCTTGCCTGTATTAGGTTGTTTTTTTTTTTTTTTTTGTACAGACACTTTTCACTTTTTAATTTAATATAATCAAATTTATTTATTTTTTGTGTTCAGTAATGAGCTCCAGTTCTTCATTGGACACAAATTCCTTTCTCCTCCACAGATCTGAGAATTAAACTATTCCAAGTTCTTGTAAGTGGCTTATAACATCACTCTTTATGTCTAAATCATGAACCCATTTCGACCTTATCCTGGTATACAGTATAAGATGTGGGTCAGTGCTTAGTTTCTGCTGTACTAATTTGCACTTTCCCTAGCACTTGCAAAATACTGAGTTCTTATCCCAAAATTTGGGACATTTGGATTTGTCAAGCACTAGATTACAATAGTCTTTGACTACTTTGTCCTGTGAACTTAACCTATTCCAGTGATTGACTACTTTATTTCTTAAACAGTATTACATAGTTTTGATGACCACTGCTTTATAATATAGTTTTAGATCTGGTACAAGCTAGGCCGCCTTCATTTGCATTTTGTTCCCTAATTCCCTTGAAATTTTTGACCTTTTGGTCTTCAACATTAATTTTTTATTACCTTTTCTAGCTCCATAAAGTGATTCCTTGAAAGGTTGAGTTTATAACACTGAATAAGTAGATCAATTTAGGTAGTATTGTCATTTTTACTATATTAACTCAATCTACTCATGAACAACAAGTGCATTTCTTATTCCTTGGTGGAATTGGTAGAATGGCGATGGAATGGAGGTAAAAATGTAGAAGCATATTTTCAACCCAACCGATACTATATAGATTTTTTTTACTATAATTATTTATCATGAGGAAAGGATCTTTTTATCATTGGGGAAAAACATTGTAGAAATGAGCAGTGATAGATAGTGATAAAAAAAAATAGAGGAAGCCTAGAAGACACAATTAAATATCACAGTTTTATTATTATGTTCAGTTAATCTATTCATTTGTTTATTTAAATAGAAATAGATTAGCTGAAGATATATCTATATATGATAAAATAGTAATAGATGAATAGTTTTATATAATATGCTTTTTGTGGCATTTAAAAAGAAATGATTTCATATGCTGATTATTTTCTAGTTCATAGAAAAATTAAATATTGCATCAAGACCATTAAAAATGTTGATACCACTATATCCTGGAAAGTTTCACAGGTTTTTTGATCATTTACATACATAGATCTTTTGAGAGAAGTGTGTGGTATATTTACAGGCATTGTAAGGAGATGGGAAAAGGCCACATCCATCAGACTTGTTCTTTGAATCTAGGGTAATATGAGGTTATGAGTGTCTGAAAGTTCAATTGGTTTGTTATGTACAAAAACACTCAATCACAGGGAAAGATCTTTAATAATGCTCTCAAGCTTTGACAAATTAAACATGCAAACACAGAAACAAACTCACATTACTTTACCTACTGTAAATTTTGAAATTGTCTTTATGGATCAGTAAGTTATTTAATGGCCTTTCACCCCTGAGGCTACACTTCAAATTAAAGTTGTATGAGCTGTGAGAAATAACCAATTTAAAATTATGATGTGAATTTTTTTTAGAGGTGCATGGGTTTGGAGATATCCCATTATTTAGCTCCCTAAGCTTATAGAAAATTCTGACATACCAGCATGATTTAAATGTGTAAAGTTATTTTTTTCTTAGACTATTAGTTATTTCCACACATAATTCCCTACATAGGAGGAAAATTTCCAACCTAAGTACAAGTTGTATGTCATATTTATGGTTAAAACATCTGAAGGGTAGGGAGACTTTCAATAATGTGGCCATCTGAACCCTCACCCATATTCTCTAGGATATACTAGCCAAAATATTCTTGATTCCAGATTGGGAACATAGAATTCCATGCTTCTCACATCCATTCAAATCATAGAGTTACAGATTTAGAATCTCTGAGCCTAAATCCCTTATTTTACAAGTAAGGAAAGAGCTAGAGTGGTTAACTTTATTTTATGGCATAATAGGATCATAGACAAAGGCTAGAAAGTAAGTTGGAGACTTTACAAACAAACTCCCTAATTTTGTAATTTCATAAATGCAGAGAGGTTAAATAATTGCCAAAGTGTTTTTTTGTTTGTTTGTTTGTTTTTTAAGACATGAGTTGAATTAAGGTTTTTCTGTTTCCAAATCTACTTTGCTAGTCTTTATAAAACTCAGTTGCAGTCACAAGTCACATGAGTAGAAAGCGTTTGAGACAGGATTTAAATCCATATTATCCTTGTTTCATTTCTACTATACTATTCAGTACAGCATAACCTTGATGATACATCTTCAAGAACAAGAGCTTCATTCTGACTTCATTTCCAAGGTAAACTATAAAAGGTGATTCTATATTTTCTTCAATCACTAATGGTTCTTTATCGTAATTAAAAAATGCCAGGCACTGTACTAGGCATTGGGTAGAAATACAAGATGGAAAAACCTTGGCCTGAACCCTCAAAAGGCCATCTATGACTAAGAGAGAAAGTATGTACCATGTTCTCAGAAAATAAGAACATGCTTCATGCTTTGTGTCAGTGGCTGGACACACTTCTTACCCAGGATATCAGAATGAACTCAACTGGACTAAATGTCACCACAACCTTTATTAGTAATTTCTTCTCTATTACCAGTGTTGCGCAGGAACTGCCCCACCAAGATACAAAAACACAGATAAATACAGTCATCTATCAACATCATATTACTATATTCTGCAAGCACAAAGAGAAACTAAAGAACAAAAAATATGTTTATAGAAGCTGCATTGCTCCTCTTAGTATCGGTCGGCTTTTCCTGTAATCATTTACTCCTTGTCATCAATAATCAATTAATTAATCATAAAGTCTTTATTAAGCATTGTTTAGTCAGTATTCTAGATGCTAAAAATGCAAGCAGCAGCCAGACAGTCTATAGTATTAGAACTTGTGTCAAGAAGATAACAAGTTCAGGGGGTAGAGCCAAGAAGGCAGAGATCAGACATAACTCTCTGTGACCTCTTCTGACCTTCTATCAAATCAACAGGACATTAAGGTTCTAAACTAGTTTTGAAGTTAAAGAATCCGCAAATATTTGGAGTACAGCACATTTCTACAAGAAGATAACTTGGAAGAACTTCAATGCAAGTCTGTTTCAAACAGGCAGGAGCAGAGTCTGCCGAGCCCAGACTGCAGCACAGGGAACCCAGGGCATGGAGGTGTGGGGTGGGTATCTTCTAAGCACTCTGTCCTAATATGACCAGATGGATTTATGTGTTAATTCTACCAAACATTTAAAGAACAATTAAGTCTATGTAAACTATTTGAAAAAAATAGGAAATGAAGGAGTCCTACCAAATTCCTTTTATGACACAGACATGATACTGATACCTAAACTAGGAAGGACAAAAACAGAGAAAGAAAATTATACACCAATCTCACTAATGAATATTGATGCAAAAATCTTAAATAAAATATTAGCAAGAAGATTACAGAAAATCCTCCCCAGGATAATAAACCATGACCAAGTAGAATTTATACCAGGAATACAGGGCTAGTTCAATATAAATTATTAGTATTATTGATAATATTCTCAATAACCAAATCAACAAATCCATATGATCATCTCAATATGTGCAGAATAAGCATTTGATAAAATGCAACACCCATTCTTATTTTAAACACTAAAGAGTATAGGAATAAATGGACTTTTCCTTAAAATAGTCAATAGCATCTATTTAAAACCATTGATAAACATCATATGTAATGGGGATAAACTGGAACCATTCCCAATAAGATCAGGAGTGAAACAAGATTTCCTACTATCACCATTACTATTCAATATTTTGTTAGAAATACTAGCTTTGGCAATAAGAGTTGAGAAAGATATTAAAGGAATTAGAGTATGTAATAAAGAAACCAAATAATCACTCATTGAGATGATATGATGGTATACCTAGAGAACCACAGAGATTCTATTTAAAACTACTAGAAATAATCCACAATTTTAGCAAAGTTGCAGGATACAAAATAAATCCATATAAATCATCGGCATTTTTATACATCACTAACAAAACCCAACAGCAAGAGGTACAAAGAGAAATTCCATATAAAATAACTGTTGATAGTATAAAATATTTGAGAATCTCTATCTGTCAAGGGAAATTCAGGAACTATATGAGCAAGACTACAAAACACTTTGCACACAAATAAAGTCAGATATAACTAATTGGAGAAATATTAAGCGCTCTTGGATAGGTAGAATGAATATAATAAAAATGAGAAAAGTACCTAAACAATCTATTTATTTAGTGCTATGACAATTAGACCCCTGAGAAACTATTTTAGTGAACTAGAAAAAAATTACAACAAAATTCATCTAGAAGAACAAAATGTTAAGAATTTCAAAGCAACTAATGAAAAAAAAAATCAAATGAAAGTGGCCTAGCTCTATCTGATCTAAAACTACATTATAAAGCAGCAGTCACCAAAATCATTTGGTATTGGCTAAGAAATAGACTAGTTGATCAGTGGAATAGGTTAGATTCACAGGAAAAAATAGTCAACAATTATACCAATCTAGTGTTTGACAAACCCCAAACCCCCAACTTTTGGAATAGTAATTCAAAATTTGACAAAAACTGTTGCGAAAATTGGAAACTAGTATCGCAGAAACTAGGCATTGACCCACACTTACCATTGTACAACAAGATAAGATCAAAATGGATTTATGATCTAGGCATAAAGAATGAGATTTTAAATAAATTAGAAGAACATAGGATAGTTTACTTCTCAGAACTGTGGAGTAGGAAGGAATTTGTGACCAAATAAGAACTAGAGATCATTATTGATCACAAAATAGAAATTTTTGTTTACATCAAGTTAAAAAGCTTTAGTGAAAAAAAATTAATAATAATAATAATATAAACGAATGCAGGCAATATTAGAATGGAAGATATAAACTGGGAAAACATTTTTATAGTTAAAGGTTCTGATAAAGCCCTCATTTCCAAAATATATACAGAACTGACTCCAATTTATAAGAAATGAAGCCATTCCCCAATTAATAAATGGTCAAAGGATATGAAAAGACAAATTTCAGATGAAGAAATAGAAACTATTTCTAGCCATATGAAAAGTTTCTCCAAATCATTATTAATCAGACAAATTCAAATTAAGACAATCCTGAGATACCACTGCACACCTCTCAGATTGGCTGATATGACAGGAAAATATAATGACAATTGGAGGGGATGTGGGAAAACTGGGACACTGATGCATTGTTGGTGGAGTTGTGAATAGATCCAACCATTCTGGGCAGGAATTTGGAACTATACTCAAAAAGTTATCAAGCTGTGCATACTCTTTGATCCAGCAGTGTTACTACTGAATTAATATCCCAAAGAGATATTAAAGAAGGGAAAAGGACCTGTATGTGCAAAAATGTTTGTGCCAGCCTTTTTCATACTGGCTAGAAACTGGAAATTGAATGGATGCCCATCAATTGGAGAATGGCTAAGTAAATTGTGGTATAGGAATGTTATGGAATTATTGTTCTGTAAGAAATGACCAGCAGGAGAAATACAAAGAGACTTGGAAAGACTTACATGAACTGATGCTAAATTAAATGAGCAGAATCAGGTGACCGTCATATACTTCAACAACAATACTATGTGATAATCAATTCTGATGGAAGTGGCTATTCTCAACAATGAGAGGATCCAAGTCAATTCCAATTGATCAGTAATGAATGGACCCAGTTACACTCAGCAAAAGAACACTGGGAAATGTGTGTGGACCACAACAAAGCATTTTCATTCTTTCTGCTATTGTTTGTTGCATTTTTATTTTTCTTCCCAGGTTACTTTTACCTTCTTTCTAAATCCAATTTTTCTTTTACAGCAAGATAATTGTATCCATATGTATAGGTATATTGTATTTAATATATACTTTACCATATTTAACATGTATGAGACTACCTGCCATCTATAGGAGGGGTTGGAGGAAAGTAGAGGAAAAGTTGGAACAGAAGTTTTTGCAAGAGTCAGGGTTGAAAAATTGCCCATGCATATGTTCTGTCAAAAAAAAAAAAGCTATAATAAAAAAGCTATTAGAAATAATCTACAACTTTAGCAAGATTATAGGATACAAAATAAATCCACATAAATCATCAGAATTTTTATACATCACTAACAAAATCCAACAGAAAGAGATACAAAGAGAAAATTCATTTAAAATAACAATCAATAGTATAACATATTTGGGAATTATCTGCCAAGGCAAAGTCAGGAACTATATGAGCAAAACTATATAACACTTTCCACACAAATAAAGTCAGATCTAAACAACTGGAAAAATATGAAGTGCTCTTGGATAGGTTGAGCAAATATAATAAAGATAACAATAGTAAATAAACTAATCTATTTATTTAGTACTATAACAATGAAACACCCAAGAAACTATTTTGCTGACCTAGAAAAAAATAACAAAAAATTCATCTGGAAGAACAAAGGGTCAAGAATTTCAAGTGAATGAATAAAAAGAAAAATCAAATGAAAGTGGTCTACCTGTATCAGATCTAAAACTATATTATAAAGCAATGAACATCAAAACCATTTGGTACTGTCTAAGAAATAGACTAATTGATCAGTGGAATAACTATAGCAATCTAGTGTTTGACATACACAAAGGCCCCAGATTTTGGGATAACAATTCACTGTTTGACCAAAACTGCAGGAAACATTGAAAAGTAGTATGACAGAAAGAATGCATTGACCCACACTTAACGCCATACACCATGATAAGATCAAAATTGGTTCATGATCTAGACATAAAGAATGAGATTATAAATAAACTTGAAGAACATATAGTTTGCCTCTCAGAGCTATGGAGAAGGAAGGAATTTGTGACCAAAGAAGAACTAGAGATCATTATTGATCATAAAATGGATAATTTTGATTACATCAAGTTAAAAAGCTTTTGTACAAACAAAACTACTGCTGACAAGATTAGAAGGGAAACAATAAAGCCTCCCAGCTGTCCTAAATGTGCTTCTTTTAAACAACATAGTGAATGATTCTGGCTTTTAATCCAGTCTGCTATCCACTTTTGTTTTATTGGAGAATTTATTCCACTTATATTCATAGTTAAAATGATTAATTCTGTATTATCCACCATCTAATTTTCCCTGAGTTATAAGTTTCTCTTTCCTTTCCCACTTTTCCTTCTCCCCAGTGCTTTCCTTCTGACCACAAGCTTTCTTAGACACCCCTACCTTTTTATAACCTGTACCCTTTCCCCTCCTTCTGTTCTCCCTTATATTAGCCTCCACCTTTCCTTTCCTCTTTCATTTTGTATTTTCCTATAGAGTGAGAAAATATCGGCTGATATTTCTCTTTAAGCAAAATCTTAAGAGAGTCCTCCTCCCTTCTTTCCCTTGATTTTAACAGATCTTTTTTGCCTCTTTATGGTCTTTTTATTTTCTTTCCTCATTTTGATTTTAATATCCTTTGGGAATTCTTGCAAAAGAGGCTAATGAGGTGGAAAACAAGTCATATCATCCTTTGAGGCTTCATCTAGAAATGTTTTGCCTTTAATTTCCTCTATTTTGGGGGTCTGTTCTTTTTTGTCTCTATAAAAGCTATCTATGGCCAGAGTTCTTTTTTACTTTTTTTTTGCTTATTTTTAAAGGTTGATGTCTTCTCTTAGGGCAAAGTAGAGATTGTCCCAAACTTCTTCCATGTGCAACAGCAGCTTCATGTTGCCTTGATTTAGGGGTAGTGGCTTCCTTCCAATTCTGCATGTTATTGGCCAAATTCCACAATATTAAGGATTCAAGGGCTCACTATTTGCCTTTTTAAGTTATATTGGAGGACTTCTGGGCAAGATGGTGGCATAGAGGCAGATAGCTGCTTGAGCTCCACGTTTTCTCTCAGGACTTACTTCATGACAAGCCTCATAGTTAATGCTTGACCGGAAAAGAAACCCACAAATAATCACCAACAGAAGGCATCCTTGAAATTCGCCAGAGGAGATGTGTGTTTGCTAAGGGGAGGGTCGAACAGAATGGGCACAGAGGGAGGCAGCCAGAGTGAGACAGGCAGCTCACACTGCAGTTCAGAGAGAGGAGGGGTGTGATCTCTTCCATTTCTGAGAAAAGAATTTTACCCCAGAGTGGATACTCCGTCTTGGCAGCAAGCCAGGAGCAGCAGAGAAGGTGTAATTACTGGAGGTGAAGAACAAAACCCTGGAAAGCTAGTGTCTCTCAGGACCGGCCACCCCCAGCCCCACCTGGACTGACTCAGCACGTTCTTAGAGCCTCAGAGCACAAACTCAGCATAGCCATCAACTTGCTGCTGTCTCTCTCAGCCTGTAGAGGAAGCTTGGTAACACCATCCAGCCCCACCCCCCCCAGAAACAGACCAATTGTTTCTCTTATCAATTTCTTTTCTTCCATTCCCACTCTGACAAAATGAACAAAAAATTCAAAAGGGCTCTAACCATTGACAGCTTCTGTATGGAGAGAGAGCAGACTTCAAATACTGAGGACACTAAAAGCAGATTGTCCCCAGAGGAATCCCCTAAGGGGAATATGATCTGCTCCTCAATATAAAAGAATATCATAGAGCAAATAAAAAAGGTTCTCACAAGAGAGTTAGAAGAGAAATGGGAAAAGGAAAGGGAAGCTTGGCAAGAGAGCCTGGAGAAGTTATCCAGAGTGGATAAAGAAATCAAATCATTGAGAAATAAAATTAATGAATTAGAAGAGGTAAACAACTCCAAGGAAAACAGGATTAGTGAGCTGGAAAAAGAAAACAGCTCTCTAAAAAACAAAATGGATGAAATGGAAAAAAATTCCATAAAAGAAAAAAAAAAACTCAATTGGATAATTACAAAAAGATATAAAAAAAAAGTGAGTGAAGAAAATACATCATTGAAAATTAGACTCGAACAAGTAGAAATGAATGACTCAAGGAGAAACCAAGAAGTAGTCAAGCAAAACCAGAAAAATGAAACAATTGAAAAGAATGTCAAGTACCTTATTGGAAAGACAACAGACCTGGAAACACAGATCCAGGAGAGACAATTTGAGAATAATCGGACTCCCTGAAAAATGTGAGGAAAAAAAGAGCTTGGACACCATTTTCAAGGAAATTATCAAAGAGAACTGCCCAGACGTTCTGGAAACAGAGGGTAAAATAGACATTGAAAAAATTCATTGATCACCTACTGAAAGGGACCCTAAAATCAAAACACCAAGAAATATAGTGGTTAAGTTCAAGAACAATCAGATGAAGGAAAAAATACTAGAAGCTGCTAGAAAAAAGCAAATCAGATATGGAGGAGCCACAATAAGGATAACCCAGGATCTAGCAGCATCCACATTAAAAGAACGAAGGGCCTGGAACATGTTATTCCGAAAGGCTAAGGAACTTGGTATGCAGCCAAGAATAACTTACCCAGAAAAAATGAGCATTGTTTTCCAGGGAAGAAGATGGACATTTAACGACATAAATGAATTTCATTTATTCTTGATGAAAAAACCAGACCTACACAAAATGTTTGATCTTCAAATACAGAACTCAAGAGATTTCTAAAAAGGTAAAAAAGAAATCTTGAGAACTATATTTCTCCCATGAACACATGTATAATTTGTCCTATGAACAAGAGGTGGAAAGGAAATTATATCATAAAAAAGGGTAAAGTGGTGGTATATCTCATGAAGAGGCAAAGGTAACCTATTATATCTGAGAGAAAGAAAGAAGGGAGATGAACATAGTGTGTTTCAATAGACATATTCGATTTATGGTGAAACTTCTTCCACTTCATTGAAAAGTAAGAGGGAAGGAGTAAGCTAAGGGGAAGGTAATACAGAAATTGTGAGGAAAAGGCATAAAATAAGGGAAGGAATTTTAAGGTGGGGGAGGGATACTAAAAAGGGAGGGATGTGAAAAGCAAGTGGTATTCACAATTTTAATACTGGGTAGGGGGGTAAGAGGGAAGGAAAGGATAAAAGCATAAATAGAGGTTAACAGGATGGCAAGCAATATACGATTAGTCATTCTAACCATAAATGTGAATGGGGTAAACTCTCTCATAAAGAGGAAGCAGTTAGCAGACTGGATTAAAAGTCAGAATCTTACTGTATGTTATTTACAGTAAACACACCTGAAAAAGGGTCATACATGGAGCAGAATCTGCTATGCTTCAGGTGAAGCCAAAAAAGCAGGGGTAGCTATCCTCATCTCAGATCAAGCAAAAACAAAAATTGATCTAATCTAAAGAGATAAGGAAGGGAATTATATCCTGCTAAAGGGTAGCATAGATAATGAAGCAGTATCAATACTAAACATATACACACCAAGTGGTACAGCATCTAAATTCTTAAAAGAGAAATTAAGAGAGCTGCAAAAAGAAATAGACAGCAAAATTATAATAGTGGGAGATCTCAACCTTGCACTCTCAGAATTAGATAAATCAAGCCACAAAATAAATAAGAAAGAAGTCAAAGAGGTATACTAGAAAAGTTTGATATGATAGATCTTTGGTGAAAGCTAAATGGAGACAGAAAGGAGTATACTTTCTTCTCAGCAGTTCATGGAACTTATCCAAAAACTGATCATATATTAGGACATAAAAACCTCAAAATCAAATGCAGTAAGGCAGAAATAGTAAATGCATCCTTTTCAGACCACATTGCAATTAAAATTACATTTAATAAAAAGCCAGGGGAAAATATACCAAAAATAATTGGAAACTAAATAATCTTATACTAAAGAATGATTGGGTAAAGCAGCAAATCATAGACATAATTAATAACTTCACCCAAGAAAATGACAATAATGAGATATCATACCAAAATGTGTGGGATACAGCCAAAGCAGTAATAAGGGGAAGTTTTATATCTCTAGAGGCCTACTTGCAGAAAATAGAGAAAGAGAGGGTCAACGAATTGACACAGACATGGTACTGATATCTAAATCAGGTAGATTGAAAACTGAGAAAGAAAGCCATAGACCAATCTCCTTAATGAATATTGATGCTAAAATCTTAAATAAGATATTAGCAAAAAGACTTCAGAAAATCATCCCCAGGATAATACAATATGATCAAGTACGATTTATACCAGGAATGGAGGGCTGGTTTAATATTAAGAAAACTATTAGTATAATTGACCATGTTGTTAATCAAATTAATACAAACCATATGATCATCTCAATAGATGCAGAAAAAGCATTTGATAAAATCTAACATACATTCCTACTAAAAACACTTGAGACTATAGGAATAAATGGACTATTCCTTAAAATAATAAAGACCATATATTTAAAACCGTCAGTAAACATCATATGTACTGGTGATAAACTGGGACCTTTCCCTGTAAGATCAGGAGTGAAACAAGATTGCCCACCATCATCATTACTATTCAATATAGTACTAGAAACACTAGCCTAGGCAATAAGAGCCGAGAAAGAGATTCAAGGAATTAGAGTAGGCAATGAGGAAATCAAACTATCACTCTTTGCAGATGACATGATGGTATACTTAGTGAACCCCAAAGACTCTGCTAAAAAGCCATTAGAAATAATTCAGAACTTTAGCAAAGTTGCAGGATACAAAATAAATCCACATAAATCCTCAGCATTTTTATACATTACCAACACAATTCAAGAGCAAGAGATACAAAGAGAAATTCCATTCAAAATAACTGTCGATACTATAAAATATTCTGTAATATATCTACCAAAGGAGAGTCAGGAATTATATGAGTAAAATTACGAAACACTTGCCACAAAAATAAAGTCAGATTTAAATAATTGGAAAGACATTGAGTGCTCTTGGGTAGACTGAACAAATATAATTAAGATGACAATACTCCCTAAATTAATCTATTTGTTTAGTGCTATAGAATCAGACTCCCAAGAAACTATTTTAATGACCTAGAAAAAATAACAACAGAATTCATATGGAACAACAAAAAGTCGAGAATTTCAAGGGAAGTAATGAAAAAAAAAATTAAATGAAGGTGGCCTAGCTGTACCTGATCTAGAACTACATTATAAAGCAACTGTCACAAAAAACATTTGGTATTGGCTAAGAAACAAAACTAGTTTATCAGTGGAATAGGTTAGGTTCACAGGGCAAGATAGTGAATAAAAATAGCAGTCTAGTGTTTGATAAACCCAAATATTCCAACTTTTGGGATAAGAATTCATTATTTGACAAAAACTGCTGGGAAAACTCGAAATTAGTATGGCAGAAACTAGGGATGGACCCACATTTAACACCACATACTAAGATAAGATCAAAATGGGTCCATGATTTAGGCATAAAGAACGAGATCATAAATAAATTAGAGGAACATAGGATAGTTTATCTCTCAGACTTGTGGAGGACAAAGGAATTTGTGTCCAAAGGAGAACTAGAGATCATTATTGATAATAAAATATAAAATTTTGATTACATCAAATTAAAAAAGTTTTTTGCACAAACAAAACTAATGCAAACAAGATTCGAATGGAAGTAACAAATTGGGAAAACATTTTTACAGTTAAAGGTTCTGATAAAGGCCTCATCTCCAAAATATATGGAGAATTGACTTTAATTTATAAGAAATCAAGCCATTCTCCAATTGATAAATGGTCAAATGATATGAACAGACAATTTTCAGATTATGAAATTAATACTATTTCCACTCATATGAAAGTGTTTCAAATCACTATTGATCAGAGAAATGCAAATTAAGACAACTCTGAGATATTACTAAATACCTGTCAGATTGGCTAAGATGACAGGAACAAATAATGATGAATGTTGGAGGGGCTGTGGGAAAACAGGGACACTGATGCATTGTTGGTGGTGTTGTGAAAGAATCCAACCATTCTGGAGAGCAATCTGGAATTATGCCCAAAAAGTTATTAAAATGTGCAAACCCTTTGACCCAGCAGTGCTACTACTGGGCTTATATTCCAAGGGAATACTAAAGAAGGGAAAGGGATGTCCATCAATTGGAGAATGGTTGGGTAAATTATGGTATATGAATGTCATGGAATATTATTGTTCTTTAAGAAATGATCATCAGGAGGAATACAGAGAGGCTTGGAGAGAGTTACATCAACTTGAGTGAAACGAGGAGAACTAGGAGATTATTATACACTTCAACAATGATATTGTATGAGGATGTATTCTGTTGAAAGTGGATATCTTTTTTTTTTTTTTTCAGATCTGTATGATTTTGTTTATTATATATATATTTTATAATATTATCCCTTGTATTCATTTTTCCAAATTGCCCCCCCTCCCTCTATTCCCTCCCCCCGACGACAGGCAATACCATACATTTTACATGTGTTACAATATAGTCTAAGTACAATACATGTGTGTGAATATCATTTTCTTGTTGCACAATAAACATTAGAATCCGAAGGTACATGCAACCTGGGCAGACAGATATTAGTGCTAACAATTTACATTCGCTTCCCAGTGTTCCTTCTCTGGGTATAGTTATTTCTGTCCATCATTGATCAACTGGAAGTGAGTTGGATCTTCTTTATGTTGAAGAAAGTGGATATCTTTAACATAGAGAAGAGGTAATCGAATTCCAATTGATCAATGATGTAGAGAATCAGCTATAACCAGAAAAGGAACACTGGGAAATGAGTGTAAACTGTCTCTGGATTCTCAACATACACACATTTCCAGAAAAATCTAATAAAAAGGAAATAAGAGAAACACCCCCCCCCCCCCTACACACACACAGTTATACTGGAGATCTCCCAGCTAGTCTGGTGATCCATTGGCTTTTTGTTTTAATTATAATTTTTATTGATAGAATACATGCATGGGTAATTTTTACAACATTGTCCCTTGCACTCACTTCTGTTCCAACTTTTCCCTTCTCACCCTCAAACCCCTCCCCTATATGGTAGGCAGTCTTATACATGTTAAACATGTTAAAGTATATTTTAGATACAAGAAATGTGTGCGGTCCATACAGTTTCCTTGTTGCACAAGAAAAATTGGATTCTGAAGGTATTGCTTCTCTGGGTATAGCTGATTCTGTCCATCATTGATCAATTAGAACTGAATTGGATCTTCTCTTTGTCCAAGATAGCCACTTTTATCAGAATTCATCCTCATACAGTATTGATCTCCTGGTTCTGCTCATTTCATTCGCATCAGTTCACATAAGTCTCTCCAAGCCTCTCTGTATTCTTCTTGTTATTCATTTCTTACAGAACAATAATATTCCACAACAACCATATGCCACAATTTACCCCAACCTTCTCCAATCAATGGGCACCCATTCATTGTCCAGGTTCTAGCCACTACAAAAAGGGGTTCCACAAACTTTGTGGCATATACAGGTCCCTTTCCCTTCTTTAATATCTCTTTGGGACATAAGCCCATATCAAAGGGTATTCACAGTTTGATAATTTTTTGAGCATAATTCCAAATTGCTCTCCAGAACAGTTGGATCCATTCACAACTCCACCAACAATGCATCAGTGTCCAGTTTTCCCCCATCCCCTTCAACATTCATCATTATCTTTTCATATCATCTTATCCAATCTGACAGATGTGTAATGGTATCTCAGCATTATCTTAATTTGAATTCCTCTGATCAATATTGATTTGGATCACCCCTTTTATATGAGGAAAAATAGTTTCAATTTCATCATCTGAAAATTGTCTGTTCATATCCTTTGACCATTTAGCAATGGGAAATGGCTTGATTTCTTATATATTAGAGTTAAGTCTCTATTTATTTTGTAAATGAGGCCTTTATCAGAATCTTTAACTGTAAAAATGTTTTCCCAGTTTTTTGCTTCCCTTCTAATCTTGTTTGCATTAGCTTTGTTTGTACAAAAACTTTTAAATTTCATATAGTCAAATTTTTCTATTTTGTAATCAATAATGATATCTAGTTCTTCTGTGATCATAAATTTCTTCCTCCTCCACAAATCTGAGAGTTAAACTATCCTATATTCCTTTAATTTATTTATAATCTCATTCTTTATGTTTAAATCATAAACCCATTTTTATTTTATCTTGGTATAAGGTGTTAAGTATGGGTCTATGCTTAATTTCTGCCATACTAATTTCCATTTTTTTCAGTAGTTTTTGTCAAATAGGGAATTTTTATCCCAAAAGTTGGGGTGTTTGGGTTTTTCAAACACTAGATTGCTATAGTTATTGACTATTCTGTCCTGTGCCCTAACCTATCTCACTGATCAACTAGTTTATTTCTCTACCAATACCCAGTGGTTTTAGTGACCACTGCTTTATAATATAATTTTAGATCAGGTACAGCCTTCATTTGATTTTTTTTTTTTTTTTTTTAGTTCCCTTGAAAGTCTTAATCTTTTGTTCTTCCATATGAATTTTGTTGTTATTTTTTCTAGGTCATTAAAATAGTTTATTGGAAGTCTGATTGGAATAGCATTAAATAAATAAACTAGTTTACATAGTATTGTCATCTTCATTATATTCGCTCACCCTATCCAAGAGCACTTAATATTTTTCCAGTTATTTAACTCTGACTTTGTTTGTGTGGAAAGTGTTTTGTAATTTTGCTCATATAATTCCTGACTTTCCTTTGATAGATAGATTCCCAAATATTTTATGCGATCTACAGTTATTTTGAATGGAATTTCTCTATGTATCTCTTGTTGTTTGGTTTTGTTCTTGATTTATAAAAATGCTGATGCTTTATGTCGATTTATTTTGTATCCTGCAACTTTGCTAAAGTTCTGAATTATTTCTAATAGCTTTTTAGCAGAGTCTTTGGGGTTTGCTAAGTATACCATCATGTCATCTTCAAAGAATAATAATTTAGTTTCCTTATTACCTACTCTAATTCCTGTGATCTCTTTCTTGAACTCTACTTGCCAAGGCTAGTATTTCTAATACAATATTGAATAGTAATGGTGAAAGTGAGCAACCTTGTTTCACTCCTGATCTCACTGGGAATGGTTCCAGTTTATCCTTATTACATATGATGCTTACTAACAGTTTTAAATATATACTCCTGACTATTTTAAGGAAAAATCCATTTATTCTTATATTCTCAATTGTTTTTATTAGGAATGGAATTTGGATTTTATCAAATGCTTTTTCTGCATCTACTGAGATGATTATGTTTTTTGTTAATTTGATTATTGATATAGTCAATTATGTTAAATAATTTTCCTAATATTGAACCAGCCCTGCATTCCTGGTATAAATCCCACTTGGTCATAGTGTATTATCCTGGGGATGATTTTCTGTAGTCTTTTTGCTAATATTTTATTTAAGACTTTAGCATTAATATTCATTAGGGAGATTGGTGTATAATTTTCTTTCTTTGTGTTCATCCTACCTGGTTTAGATATCAGTACCATGTCTGTGTCATAAAAAGAATTTGGTAAGACTACTTCAATCCATATTTTTTAAAATAGTTTTTATAACATTGGAGTTAATTGTTGTTTAAATATTTTGTAGAATTCATATGTAAATACATCTGGTCCTGGGGATTTTTTCTTATGGAGTTGATTAATAGCTTCTTCCTCTGTTTATCAGGGCAAACTATATTTTTGAAGGTATTCTTCCATTTCATTTAAGTTATCAAATTTATTGCCATAAAGTTGGGCAAAGTAACTCCTAATCATGGCTCTAATTTCCTTTCATTAGTGGAGAGTTATCCCTTCTCATTTTTAAGACTAACAATTTTCTTTTTTCATTAGATTTAAGTATTTATCTATTTTGTTGTTGTTGTTTTTTTAAATAAAACCAGCTCTTTGTTTTATTTATTATTTCAATAGTTTTTTTTTTAATTTCAATTTTATTAATCTCTCCTTTTATTTTTAGAATTTCAACTTTAGTATTTGACTGGGGGGTTTTAATTTGTTCCTTTTCTAGATTTTTTTTAGTTGCAAGCCAAATTCCTTGAACTTATCTTTCTCTACTTTATGTATCTAGTCCTCTAGAGATATAAAATTTCCCCTTATTGACACTTTGGTTGCATCCCACACATTTTGGTATGAAGTCTCATCATTGCTATTTTCTTGGGTGAAGTTATTAATTTAGGATGAGATTATTTAGTTTCCAATTGTTTTTTGGTCTATTTTCCCCTGGATTTTTATTGAATGTAATTTTCATTGCATCATGATCTGAAAAGGATGCATTTATTATTTCTGCCTTTCTGCATTTGACTTTGAGGTTTTTAATGTCCTAACATAAGGTTAATTTTTGTATAGGTTCTATGAACTGCTGAGAAGAAAGTGTACTCCTTTCTGTCTCCATTTAGTTTTCTCCAGAGATCTATGATACCTAACTTTTCTTCTATTGAGCTATCTGACATCTTATTTATTTTGTGGTTTGATTTATCTAATTCTGAGAATGCAAGGTTGAGATCTTCCACTATTATAGTTTTGCTGTCTGTATCTTCTTGCAACTCTCTTACCTTCTCCTTTAGGAAGTTAGATGCTATATGACATGATGCATATATGTTTAGTATTGATATGGCTTCATTGTCTATGCTACCCTTTAGCAGGAAACTAATCTCTTTTGAGTAGATCAATTTATGCTTTTGCTTGATCTGAGATAAGGATGGCTACCCTTGATTTTTTGACTTCTTCTGAAGCATAATAGATTTTGATCCAGCCTTTTACCTTTACTTTGTATGTATTTCCCTGCTTTAAATGTATTTCCTGTAAACAACATATTATAGGGTTCTGACTTTTGATATAGTCTGCTATCCATCTGCACTTAATAGGAGAGTTAATCCCATTCATATTTACAGTTAAAATTACTAATTTTGTATTTCCTGCCATCATATTATCCCCTGATTATGCTTTTTCCCCCTTGTCCCCCCTGAACCCCTTCCCCAGCATTTAATTTATGGACCCCACTTGTGAGGCACAGCCCTCCCTTTTTAGTATCCCTCCCTCCTCCTTTTAAGTCCCTTCCCCTTTCTTGTACTCTTCCCTTATTCTCCTTTTCCTTTACCCTTTTCCTCTCCCCCCTTATATTGAGGTGAGAGAGAATTCTCTGAAAAACAAATATGTCAATTATTTACTCTTTAAGCCTACTCTGATGAGAGTAAGATTCACACAGTGTTCCTCCCCCTCTCTAAACTCCCTCAGATATGGTAAATTTTCTTTGCCTCTTCCTGGGATGTAGTTTCCCTCTTTTTATCTCCTCTTTCTATTTTCTGATACTATCCCCTTTCCCTTTCTACTTCCCTTTTTTGTTATATCAGTAAAATCCAATTTTTACATGTGGACTTTCTGTATATCCACAACAGAGATACCCTTCTCAAGAGTTCTTTTTACCTTTTTCTGCTTCTCTTGAGTCTTGTGGGTGGAGATCAAATTTTTTATTGAAGTCTGGCTTTTTTCTTAGAAACAAATGGAATTCCTTTGTTTCATTAAATGTCCATCTTCTTCCATGGAAGAAAATGCTAAACTTAGCTGGGTAGTTTATTCTTGGCTGCATTTCAAGTTCTTTTGTCTTTCGGAATATCAGATTCCAGGCCCTTGGACCCTTTAATGTGGAGGCAGCCAGATCTTGAGTGACCCTTATTATTGCTCCTCAGTATTTAAATTGTTTTTTCCTGGCTGCTTGCAATATTTTTTCCTTAGTCTGGTAGTTTTGCAGCTTGGTTACAATATTCTGTGGAGTTGTTTTTTTTTAGGGTCTTTTTCAGAAGGTTTTTGATGAATTCTTTCAATGCCTATTTTCCCTTCTGTTTCTATTATCTCTGGACAATTCTCTTTGATGATTTCCTGTAAAATAGAATTTAGGGTCTTTTTTTCATCATAATTTTCGGGAAGTCCAATGATCCTCAGATAATCTCTCCTAGATCTATTTTCCAGGTCTAGAGATTTTCCCAGTAAATATTTGACATTATTCTCTAGCTTTTCTTTTTCTTTTCTTTTTTTTTTTTCTTTTTCTTTTTTTTTTTTTTTTGTTTT
This sequence comes from Sminthopsis crassicaudata, assembly GCF_048593235.1. Classification (NCBI taxonomy): domain Eukaryota; kingdom Metazoa; phylum Chordata; class Mammalia; order Dasyuromorphia; family Dasyuridae; genus Sminthopsis; species Sminthopsis crassicaudata. The sequence continues at coordinate 284,150,674 of NC_133618.1, forward strand.
GTTTTGTTTTGTTTTGTTTTGTTTGACTGATTCTTGGTGTCTCAATGAATCATTCATGTCTATTTGTTCAGTCCTGATTTTTAATGAGCTATTTTCTTCATTCACATTTTTTAGTTCTTTTTGTATATGTCCAATTGAGTTTTTAAATGAATTATTTTGCTCTGTGGAATTTTTTTCCATTTCACTATTTTTTTTAAGTGAGTTATTGTCTTTTTCCAATTCACAAATCCTACTTTCTTGGGAATTTTTTATCTTTTCCAATTCAGAAATCCTACTTTCCTGTGATTTTTTTAACCTTTTCCAATTCACAAATTTTTTTCCCTTGCACTTTCTGTGAATTCTTTATTTTTCTCAACTCAAATTTTAGGATGTTGTTACTCTCTATCATAGGTTCTCTTTCCTTTCCCCATTTTTCTTCTAACTCTCTTAACTTTTTAGTCTCTTCCAGGAGAGAGTTATGTGATGGGGGGCAGGTATCATTCCCCTTAGGGTATTATCTGGAGACTGTCTGCTGTTAGCCTCCTCGGGGTTGGATACCTGCAAAAATCCCCTGTGCACAGACTGGAAGTCTCTGCCGGTGAAGCACAGTCTCTGCTGCAGGAGTTTCACTGCTGTGGAAGTTCCACTGCCTCAGGCTGAGCCCCACACTATGTGGATTAGAGGCTGCCCCAGGCTGTGTCCCCCTTTGTGCAGGTTCTCAACTGCCTGAAGAAGAAGCCCTGGACAGCAGAAGGCGGCTGCACAGCAGTGCCGGATCGGTGTTCAGTCACTTCCAGTTTGGGGTTTTGATGTTTTTTGTTTTGTTTTGTTTTGTTTTTCCAGTCTGTGCACAGGGGATTTTTGCTGGTCAGATGCTATTATCCACCAATTCTGATGAGAGTAAGATACACACTGTGTTCATCCCTTTCCCTTCTTTCCTTCATCTATAATAGGTTTCCTTTGCCCCTTTGTGTGATGTAGTACCCCCCATTTTACCCTTTTTCTGGTACAATTTCCTTTCCACCTCTAGTTTCTTTTTTATATTATAACTGTAAACATAAATTATACATATCTTCTTTATGTATATTTGTAACAGAAATATAGTTCCCAAGATTTCTTTTTACCTTTTTATGTTTCTCTTGAGTCCTATATTTGGAGATCAAACTTTTTGTTTAAATTCTGTTTTTTTTTTTTTTTTGGTCAGAAATAGATGAAATTCACTTTATTTCTTTGAATGTCCAACTTCTTCCCTGGGGGAAAAATGCTCATTTTTCTGTCTAAGTTATTCTTGGCTGCATATCAAGTTCCTTAGCCTTTAGGAATATCATATTCCAAAACCTTTCATCATTTAATATGGAAGCTGCTAGAGCCTGAGCAATCCTTACTATGACTCTTCTATGCAAATTGTTTTTCCCTAACTGCTTGTAGTATTTTTTCCTTGGTGTAATAGTTTTGGAATTTAGCCACAATATTTCTTGGAGTTTTGATTTTTGGGTCTCTTTCAGTAGGTGATCAACAAATTCCTTCAATATCTATTTTGCCCTCTGTTTCTATAACATCCGGGCCATTCTCTTTGATAATTTCTTGGAGAATAGCATCTACGCTCTTTTTTTATCATAATTTTCAGGAAGTCCAATAATTCGCAGATTATATCTCCTAAATCTATTTTTCAGGTCCAGGTAGGACCTGGAATTCAAAAAATTCCAAGTAGAAATTTTGCATTTTTTCCCATTGTTTCATTCTTTTGGTTTTGCTTGACTGATTTTTAGTGTCTCCTCAAGTCATTCATTTCTATTTGTTCAATTCTGATTTTTAATGTATTATTTTCTTTTTTTCTTTTTTAATTTCTTTTTGTAATTGTCCAATGGAGTTTTAAAATATTTTGTTTTGTTCTTTTATTTTTTAGAGACCTTTTTTCTTTTTCCAATTCACTAATTCTGTTTTCCTTGGAATTGTTTACCTTTTCCAATATACTAATTCTGTTTTTTTCAGGGATTTGATTTCATTATCTACTCTATTTTTAAATGAGTGGGATGACTTATCCAAATCCTCTTGTCAAGCTTCCCTTTCTTTGTCCATTTTTCTTCTAGCTCTCTTGTGAGAGCCTTTTTGATTTCTTCTATGAGACTCTTGTGTGTTGAGGACCAGATAATATCCCGCTTTGGGGATTCATCTGGAGACACTCTGTTTTTAGTCTCCTCAGTGTTTGTGGTCTGTTCTCTATTTGTATAGACACTATCTATTGTTAGATACTGCTTTAATCTTTTACTCATTATGTCAAAGAAGAATCAAAGAAAAACCAAGAAGCAAACAAAAAATAAGGAAATGCCATCTGCTTTTTGGGGCTAGATGGTATTACCAGGCTTTCTCTACAGACTAAAAGAGGCAGCAGTGAGGCAGCAGCAGAACAGCAGTGACTGTGCTATGTCTGTGCTTTGAAACTTTGAGAATGTGCTGAGTCACTCCCAGTACTGGGTGGGTATGGCCAAGTCTTTAGAGATCCTAGCTTTTTGAAGTTATGATCTTTACCCACTATGTTTATAGCTTCTCGGCTGATCTACTGGTTTGCTGCCAGGGCAAAGCAGCAACACTGTGGTAAAGTTCTCCCTGCAGAAATGCCTGATATCATACCCGCTCTCCAGTCTGCTTGGTGTGAGCTGTTTTCCATGCTCTCACCACTTGCTTGCAGTCTGTGCCTGATCTAACCATTCCCACTCACTAGCAAAAACAAACCTTCTCTGGCAAATTTTGAGGATATCTTCTCTTGGTAATTATTTGTGGGTTTTTTTTGGTCAAGCACTAATTCCAAGGCCTTGTCATGAAAAAAGTATTCTGAGGGCAAAAAGGAGCTTAAATAGATGCATGTATCCTCTTTGCCATCTTGGCCAGAAGTCTCTCCACTGCCTTTTGAAACAGGGCAGATTTGCCTCCTTGTAGATTGCTCCAAAATGTGAAGGCCACTTTGTCCTCAGTCTCTGAAGTGTGCCTGTGCTCAGTTACCTCCCTACCCTCCCATTCGTGTCTGATAGAAGCAGACCTTTTTTTGAAATTCTTGCAAAGTATCTTCTGCTGGAAATTACAGTCCAAATATTTGTGCATTCTTACACGAAAAAAAAAAATTTTGGATCTTTTTTGAGATTTGATTTGTTGTTGATTTGAGGGAAAAGAAAGAAGAGCTCAGACAAAAACCTGTCTACTCTCTGCCACCCTCGTTTATCTCCTCCCAATTTTTTTGAAGTAGGAAATGTTTTATGAGATAAGATGATCACGGAATGCCTTTCTAATGCTTTTGGAAATAACCCCTGTTTTCCATTTAATATTTTTGTTGACCATATTTGTTTATGCTCATATACATTATGTGTGTGTGTGTGTATATATATATATATATATGTATATACACATATATATGTGTATATATATATATATACACATTTATGTGCATACACAGAGGCACATACATGCATATTATGTAAATTTAACATCATACACATATGTATATACTCAGACACACATGTATTTATTCACATTCCCACATGCACATGCTTACATTTATGTACATATACATATGATATTTCAAAGCACTTTGCAATTTTAAGGATAAGTATGTGTGTGTGTGTGTATTCACACACACATGTATATATATATATATATATATATATATATATATATATATATATATATATATATATATATGTTTATCTGTATCTGTGCCTATATCTATACCTACCTACATATATATCTATAAAATCATATACCTGCACTTTTGTGTACATATATAAATGTACCTGCATACATGCTTGCATGCATGTACACAGGGGGTACAAAATATGAACTGAATTTTACACATTGACATAGACATAGACATACATATATGTATATATATAAATTCATATAGACACATATATTTACCTACATTTCTATATCTCTCTCTATATATAGACATAGTTGTATAAATCGTTGGAACCATACATACATACATACATACATACATATATATAAACATATAAGTAACATTTTAGTATAAATGCCATAATCACATAGAGTTATGTGAATATATTTTTATATTAATAACATTTCAGCATCCTGTCAAGAAAATATTTACCAATCTAGCTAAAAATTTTAGTTACTTAGTTATTTGATTAATTCCTGTTCTTTTTTAAGCTTTGGAATTGGAATCAAGTCTTTTATATGGGGAAGGAATTTTAACCAGAATAGTATTTCAATCCTTCCCTCAAAAATGTGGAATTTCTCATTTTAAACAGGGAAATTATTTAAATTAAAATATTACTAAACTATTCATAATGTCAAAGTTATTAAATTCAAAGCATTCTACTAAATAGTAAACCCTTTCCAGGTAAGGATTTTCTCTTGTTTTCTTTCAATCTTCCTCAGTAACTAGCATGCTTAATAATCCCTTTCCAAATATTAGCTGAATTTTGGTGAATAGCTAGCCATCTTTGTTCATTTGGTCTTTGATTTCCAGAAATATAATATTGAGGCAGGGGACTCCAAATTAGTTTTTTTTTTAAACTAATTTAATTTTTTCTTTGGACTCCATATTAACATTAAAAAGAAAAAAAAGTTCCATATTTGCTTTTAATTGAATTATAAAACATAAAGTTAAAGGAAATTTCAGTGGAATAGATCATTATTTTCCATTGCTGACTGTTCTGCTCTGAAGGTGAAAAGATAAATAAAAGATGTGATCATGCATATCAAGGACTATGCTTGAATTTCTTGCAAAATCCTTTTTATTCAAAAGACAAACCAAGTCAAAGTCTTTTTTCCCCCTCTAATTCCAAGAGTTTCTTTGGCATTTTTGTCATGTATTCCCATTGAGACTCTGCTTTCTTGTCCTTTTCACACAGCTATCTCTCAGACACTATTGATTAATTGCAATTTTTTTTTCAAAAACAAATTAGCCCTATGATGCCAAAGTGAAATTGAAAATATTTTTCAGCTTAAATATGGATGATAGATATTTCCCCAGAAAGACTGAAAATATATCATAAAAGAAAATTTTAGTTCTTTGATGATCAATCCAACAATGGATGTGGTCTATGGTTAGGTGTAGGGATGAAGCTTTGCAGATTTGTTGTTGAGCCTTTTTCTATTGTGTTTTATTCTTCATGACCTGATTTGGATTTTCTTGGCAATGATACTGGAACAGTTTGCCATTTCTTTCTCCAGCTCATTTTACAGATGAAATATGATGCAAATGGGGGTAAATGATTTGCCCAGAGTCACACAGATAGTACATGTCTGAGGCTAGGTTTCAACTAATGAACATGAATCTTCCAAGCCCATTGAACTCCCATAACAATATTATGCTGTTTATCATTTGAATAACTGAATAATGCAAAAATTTGCTTTTTAGAACTGTGGTTTGATTATCATTCTCATTTTTTTATGCAATTTCTCACATCATGGCTCTTTTAGGAACAAAATTTATGTTATATAATAGCCTTTTCAAGCTTAATCTCTTCTTCCAAATTACTATGACTCTGGGCAAGTCTCTTAATTCCATTTGCCTCTGATCTTCATCTATAGCATGAGCTGGAGTAAGAAATGGGAAACTATTTTTGTCATTTACAAGGAAACCCCAACTCGGGTCATGAATAATCAATTTAAATTCTACATTTCTGAATTTTGATATTATGGATGAAGATAACTGGATGAATTGTGATTACTTTCAATTCCTTATTTTTCCACTGGATGATTATCTTAAGTGTCCCTTATTTACATTCATTGAAAAAGTAGTATGAGTTCAGGTTTAATGTTTCAGGATCATATTCCAATATTTTCCCCATGTATCTGGGTGTCTCTTAGCCAATGTCCTCCTTCTTCCATCTACTAGAAACAGATTTGCCTGGTGTCACAAGTCTATAAGTATTGAAGCATTTGCATAGTCTTTTGTATTAAAATATTAGCATAGTCCTATGAGAAGAAGAAATTATAGCTTAAAATCAAAAGTAGGTTTAGAATGGAGTAGGATAGTTTATTTAAAAAAATAAAAGGTCAGATAAGAAATATTTTAAAATTGATAAATTATATGCATACTTCAATTTATCAATTAATGATTTTACACATATAAATATATACACATATGTATATATTTATATTTAATAGTAGCCATCTCTAGAGAAAAAGGAAGGGAAGAAAAAAAGGGGAAAAGAATATTACATGACGATTTTATTATATACTTGAAATAATTAGCAAGTTGCACATAATAGCTATTCAATTTCATATAATATCATTTTCCCTCTATTCCACAATATTATAGAAATGCTTGTTTTATTTATTAAATTCAGAGTAAAATAAATCATTTTTTCAAATAAAAAAATTATAATTACATATGGATAGATGTGTGTGTATAATTTTTGTCCATCAATTAAGTGTATAAGCTGATGTCACTTTCAAGATAGCAGTAAATCCATGTGCTTGTAATTTATCATTGACTCAATAAATGAATAATACTATCTTGCATCCTCCAGAAGTAGTAAAATAAACAGCAAAACCAATAGCAATGATTCCCAGGACTATATATTTATAACCTTAGATCCTTTTACAGAGTCTAGTTTCACATCACCAATTGTGTTTTGGACCTTTCAAATCAGGCTTCTAGGAGGCATCTCAAATTACTAAAGCAGAACTCATGATTTATGACTCCAAATCCAACATTCTGCCCACCTCTCTCATTTTTTGTTGAAAATATTACCAGCCTTCTATCCACTCAAGGAGACAAATATCCTGAAATCCCTAATGCTTTATTCTCCCTTATCTCACTTTTCCAATTAGATGTTTCATCTGCAGGTATCTTGCATCTGTCTCCTCACATAACCATTCATATATAGCTTTCTCAGTAATCTCTTGCCTCAAATTTCCTCACTCCAATGTATGGCACTCCTGCAGCATGCCATGATAATTGCTCTAAAGCACAAGACTGACAATGTCCCCCCTCTACCCAAAATAATTAAATGACTCACTAGGATTAAATATAAGCTTCATTGATTGATGTTCAAAGATTTTTACAAACTTACCCTATTGATAATGCATCATATTCCTTCATGGCCCATGCAGCTGAAGTTGTCTCTGCATATAATGCACTCCACTCTCCATCTCAACCCTTTTCTATTAGATGTCCCATATGCCTGATGTAGTTTCTTCCCATAGTTACTTATTAGAAATTTTTGTTTCCCTTAAAGATTCAGCTAACTGTCATCTTCTTCATGGGATGCTTTTGGGCTTTTTTGTAACATTAAGTACCTGTCATCCCCCTCCTCAAGAAGATTTACTGTCTTTGTGTGTATTTTGTGTATATATGCATGTTGTTTCCCTAATTAGAATATCAATAAATAACCAGATACTTATTAAGCATTTATATTGTGCCAAGAACTACTTTTGGCACTGAGGATATAAATACAATAGGGTTTTGATAAGTGGCTAGCCCTGAAGCATGTTGGACTATCATGACCTCTGAGCTTGAAGTGGAACTTGAATCAAAACCATGAATTCTTTAAAAAATACAAACTACCTGGGAGATTTATTGTAAGGAAACTTTGGGTAGTACAAGAGCTGAGTAGAAGCAAAATTAGGAAGATAGATTCCCTAACTCTACCCAGGACTTAATGAGCTAAACCAAAACCAAAACCAAACAAAACAAAACAAGATACACAACCAGGGGCAACAAGCAAAAGGAGTTATGAAAAGAAGAAAGTGAAAGCTTTTTACAGGAATCTTGGAGAGGATTAAGGGTAAAGGTACTGTTTGTAACAATATCTTCAAAAACTGAAAGGTTTTTTAAGATCGATTTTTCTGCAATTATATCTACCTGAGCCTGATTTAATAATAGCCACTGAAATACAATACACTTTTAGTTTTTAACTAATATTTCCTGTGCCCTGATCTTTGCATCTTCTAGAAGACCACAGATATTGGTGAACTCTGAGAAAAGTATATTTGAAGCAATGATACTTACAGCAAGGTGTTTACTCAGTGTGATTGATGAGATATACTTAGTACTTAGTGTGATATAGTGATGTAATGGCTCTACATTTGGCACATTCTCAGTATGCTGTAGTGATGTAATTGTACTAAGGTATTTAAGGTCCTAGAGGACTTGAAATAAGCAGAGTTGAGTGATAGCACACTCGAGCTCAGACTCCAGACTCTATCCCTGACCATTCTTGTGGCGACTTTCCTGGTAAGACCAAGATCCATCCAGAGACCCTCAAGAAATCTAGCCTGGACATTATAGCATCTAACTTAAAATGGCTGAAGATTAGCTAAAGAAAAAAAACATACATTTAAATTAATTTGATGCATCAAACTCTGCCTTATGTTAGTAAGCTGCTTCACAGGGTCTCTGAGCTATTTGTGATAATTAACTTTTCATCTGGTATAAATTTCCAATCTTAGAAGCTAATAAATTGCCTGTTGGTTGAAAAAGAAAAAGAGAAAAAGGGGAGAGAGAGAGAGAGAGAGAGAGAGAGAGAAGGAGAGAGAGAGAGAGAGAGAGAGAGAGAGAGAGGAGAGAGAAGAGAGAGAGAGAGAGAGAGAGAGAGAGAGAGAGAGAGAGAGAGAGAGAGAGAGAGAGAGAGATGGAAAACTTTGTAACAGTATAATTGATTAAATTTCCAGATAGAATCATTCTCAAAAAATTATACCTATACTCATCAGTGTTATATAAAGCAAAAATAAAGACCCTGAGTTTTAGGGATTCACATTCTAAAGAGAGAGATAACCTGTTTATAAATCACTTATAAAAATAAATATAGACTGAATGGAAGGTGACATTAGCAGAAAAGACTTGATAAAATTGAAAAGTATTAATATATGATGAGCTACTTGAGTTGAGTTTTAAAGAAATATAGGACAGTGTATCCAGAGTTGAGGTAGAGTAGATACTTCTGCTATCACTATAGTAGCCACTGTTGCCCCTTCAGTCTGAGCCTGCTCTCAGTCTAAAGCATATTAAATAACAATGGAAGACTACACAAAACTTAAGCAAATTTGGAAAGATAGGTGTGGTGTTGTATATAAGGGTTGACATAAAACTACAGGTCAAGTGGCATCCAAGATTAGAGAGTGAGGAGGAGGACATTCCATGCACTGCAATTCGAGAAATTTCTTTGTGTAAAGAACTTCATCATCCTGACATTGTCAGACTTTAATATGTACTCATGAAAGATACTAGATTCTACCTCAATTTTGAATTCCTCTCCATGGACCTCAATAAATACTTGGGTTCTATCACTCATGGCCAGAATATGGATTCTTTACTTATTAAAAGTTATTTGAACCAAATCTTACAAAGCATTGTCTTTTGTCATTCATGAAGAGTTCTTCACAGAGATTTAAAACTTCATAATCTATGGATAGATGATAAAGGTGTCATTAAACTACCTGATGTTGGACTTGCACAGGACTTTAAAATATCTATAAAGACCTATACACACAAAGTAGTGTCACTATGGTACTGGTCTACAGAAGTATTGCTTGGGTATGCTATATATTCTACTTCAATAGACATTTGAAATATACAGACAATACTTGCTGAATTGGCAGTCAAAAAGCCACTCTTCCATGGGGATTTTGAAATTGACCAGCTGTTCTGAATCTTCAGGGTTTTGGAGATTTCTAATAATGAAATGTGACCATAAGTAGAATGACAGCAAGGTTATAAGAATAATCCCTTAAGTGGAAACCAGGAAATCTGATGTTATATGTCAAGAATTTTGATGAAATTGATCTGTTCTTCATAATGTTCACCTATAATTCTGCCAAAGAAATTTCCAGCAAAATGGCATTGAATGATCCAGATTTTAATGACCTGGACAGTTAGATCCAAAAGGTTTTAGTTTACCAGGCAATCAATTCCCAGGTTTTGTAATCAACAATGAAGAGTCCTCTTGTTAATATTAAACTCCACCAACATACAATTTTTTTTGGCTATGAAATTGAAGCTGTTCTCTGTTTTTTCAAAGTGCTACTTAAAACTGTAAATACCATTATAATGAATGATGCTCTATGCAGATCTCATTAATTAATATTTTTTTCTATAAATAAAGTTTTAAATCAAGAAAGAGAGAAAGAAAGAAAGAAAGAAGGAAAGAGGGCAGGGATTCGAGGACTAGAAAAATTATGAATAATAATTATGAATAATAAATATTATGAATAATGAAAGTATGAATAATTATGAATAAAAACTATGAATAATTATGTGTATAGAATAGGAAGTGGGCCAGTATATTTCAAATGTAGAGTACATGGAGACATGTACTATTGATGAAAATTGGAATACAGGAAGGTTCCAGGTTGGGAAAAGGTCAAGAGTTAATAAGAAGCCAATAAAATTTCATTGAGTAAGGGGATGACATGATTAAAACTTCATTCTAGGAAAAATAATCATTTTAGAAGTTATTTGAAAAATGCATTTTAGTACAGGAGAAATTTGAAATAGGGAAACCTGATCAAGGAAATATTGTAACAATCTAAATGTGATAGATAATAAATTCCTGGAGCAGGAGTTGTGAATGGAGGGAATGACACAGAGGTTGCCAACTTTCAGACTTAGGTGACAATAAGCATACACCTAGCAAATAGTGGGGAAGTTTGGAATAGGGACAAATTTGGGTAGAAGTTAATTTTTAACTTGTTAAATTTAAAATTTGTATAGTATATCTGGTATGAAGTGTGAAGTATTCAAGAGAAATTTGAGAATGTTTAACTGAACTCAGGAGAGAGACTAAGGTTGGAAGAATAAATTATTTTCATAATGATGATAATGTAACAACTGAGAAAGTATAGAGAGAAAAGAAAAAAAGGATTCTTGGTTGAGGGAAATTCATAGTTACTGCACATGATTTAGATGAAGATCCAACAAAGGAGAATTAGGGAGTATCAGACTCGTAAAAAAAAATAATAATAATAATAAAGAAGAGTCAGGGAAACTCTATGAAGAAAGAAAAGCTTGGAAGAGAGTAAGTAATCAAAATTGTTAACATTGCCAACTTTGTCATCTATAGATGAGGCAAAAAGCATGATTGAGAAATAATCATTGTATTTGAGAATTAAAAAACTTTTGATAAATTTAGAGAGAACATTTTCTTAAAACTCTCAATATCGCATAGTTTATTGTAAAAAAATGCTGAGATGAAAAAGTTTATGTATAAGTCAATAATTTTAACATTCCAACACCTTTTATTGGCAATGTGAAACTTTTACTGTTTTTTTTCCCTCTTTTAAAATCCTTCACAAATTCACCCCTTAACCTTTTGATCTATAACATGGAATCCCCAGTGTTTACAAGACTTAATATAGATATTCTTTCCTTTTTCCCATTAATGACATTTCTTTTTCTTTTTGCTATCAAATGAGAAATATGATATTAAAATTTTACTATCATTGATAATGAAGATAATTCTAAAATCTTCAATAAAATTACTTCTTATTTCTTTTAGTTTAATAACAGAATGACTTTTGGGTGAATTTAATTACTTGTGATGAATTTGGTTAGTTGGGTTTCTTGGGAAAACTTTTTGTTGTTTATTGTAATTCTACTCCTGCCTATTTTATGGGGTTATATTATTCAGTTTTCTAATCTCTTCTTTAATTTTTTTTTGGTGTTGTTCTTTGTTTTTCATTTTTATCAAATGAAAAGGATATTATTTTATGGCTTAAATGGCATCCAGAATTCTAGGTCTCCTTTCCATTTTGATTTATTTACCTCATTTAGACAACTTTGTTCAAAAATAATGAATTGTGTTGACATCTGTCTTTTGATCCACTTTTCTTTTTTACAGCATTAATAGCTTTAAAAAATAGATCAGATTAGAATTTAACCAATGGCAGATCACATTGTCATTATACTATTACTTATGGTTTTAGATTGATTTTGACCTTGTCCTAAAAAGCAAATGGTCTGACTATGCACATCTAGATATTCTTGTCAATTAAAATATAAACAAATTTCTTTTAAAATATTTTTAGATGTTTGTGATGTCTTGCACCTTCCAAATCTTTTCTCAAAGAATATATTCATGATATATAGGGGTGAGATTCTATAAACTTTTGGTTTTATTTTGGTTTCTGTTCCTCAGCTCTATTTTCTCCATGGGATTTTTTTGTTGTTCTTCCCTATACCCACCTACACATTGAAGTCATAGCATTGTAAAACATATGTTGATTTAATTTAGTTTTTATTATAGAATTCTCCATATAATTTCTTTTACATGCATAGCATCTAAATCTATACATATCTATAAAACAGATGATGGCATATAAGCTGCAGTTATTTTCATGGTAACATTTTTACAAATGCTTATTGTGAACAGTGAGATATGAGATAACTAAGTATTCTATGAAATGCTGTACAATAAAACCACTCCAGCAAATTTTTATTATTTGTCTCTTTGAAGAAAAGTTTTTCACTATATTTCCATAGAATACAAATTCTTCCCCTTTTGTCCTGGTTTCATTTAGAGTGAAATAATTAAGACTGATATAATTTGGTTATCTCTTTCTGTATGAAGATTAGGCAAAAGCTACAATCAAAAGTATATGAACTTTAGGATTTGGTCTTACATGGCACATTTAGGAGAAAGTGAGGCATGTTTCAGTTGTACCATCCTTTGCACAATTTTCTTAAATTTATGGTCCTCTAAATGATTAATGTCACAGCAAAAACTCTTAGAGTCTACATTTGCTTATAGGCCCATCTTCCGTCACAGCCCATACCTAATGCATTGCTCTTATTTTGAGTCTTTATTTAGGTATTGCATTATTTGTGTCACAGATCATTGGGACTGGATTTGCTGGGGAATCCTTAAATGTACTCCCTCTACCCTACAAATGAATTTACCTTAGGCAAAAATTATTATAGTTTTTAGTTCTACTGATGAAACACAATAAATCTAAGTCAATTTGGAGTTTGAAATTGGGTAAAGTATTAATTATATGGTATGATAAAATAGAAATCAGTGATCAGCTTTTTTTAAAGGATAAATGTCATTGTTTATTTTAAACATGCCAACTAATTTAAAGTTTAAATTTAACTTAATTTTAATTTCAGTTTCAATTTGGCATTTTTCAGACCTGCCTAGAAACTAAAAGGCACCAAATTTAAAAAAAATACAAATTTATAATACCTTTCAAAGTTATTCAGTCTATCATTCACATTATTGATGAATATGTGTGAGGTAAATGGGGAAAGAATGGAAGTTAGAAACAAAAGTGATTTCTATTAAATAAAATTAAATATTGAATCCTAGATTTGAGAGAGATTATATAGACAATTTATTATACCTCACCTACCAAAGTAGGAATCCAACACAGAAAAAAAAACCCAGGCAGTATTTAACCACTAAATAAAAAGCTATTTTAAAATGATAGGGGGCTTACTAGGGCATTACACTTGAGATTTCTCCCTAGGGTTCTAGATTTGAAGGTCATTGAAATCACTTGCAGTTTTTCAGCTTAGGGGGAAAAACACAGCATAAAAAAATGAATTGTAATAAAAATATGGGATACTTCTCTTCCTTATCCTTCTAATATTCCTGCTATCTGGATGACCTCCTCAGTGGTCTGACTAGTCTCCTTCTATACCATTCCTTAAGTTGTCCTGTAATATTGCTCTTCCTTTTTTTTTTTTTCTTCCACATAAGGGAAGAGTTAAATGAAGGTAAGATTTTATAATACTTGTCCTATGTTTGCCTTCTGCTGCCTTAGGAACAACAATTGTTATTTACACTTCTGAGTACATAGCTGATGTAATCTGGTCCCAGTTTCCTTCCCCCTCTCCCACTAACATAAGAAAATATATTTTTTTATCTAGTTCCTTCTAAAACTATAAAATGAAATACATATTTTAAGCTCTAAATTGAGATTTACTCTGGGAATTATTTTTGAATGTCTTTTAAAATATAGAGATCTTAAATCTCTCATTTAGAGCCTCAGTTTCTAAAATATGCCCTTTTGCAATTCTGCTCATTAATAGCTACTTTTGTGAGCTTTCCCTTTCTTCTTGGTGCTGAAGTATCTCTTCCAAAATAACTTCCAACTGCTTTTCTTTGGGGAATAGACATTTTCTTTTTGCTTTTCCAACTGGACCTATATGTATACAGTACATGACTAATGGGGATTTTTGTGTTTTTTTTGTTTTTTTTTTTCCAAAAGCAGCTGTCAGAAATATTTGGATGCATGAAATCCCAAATTTCCTTTCACCAACTCAATAGTACTAGTTTTTAAGAGAAACACACACACACACACACACACACACACACACACACACATATACACACAATTACAAGTAAGAATAAAAACTATGACTTTAAAAATGTTAAATGAAGTTAAAGGTGACACATTTCAACATATGAGCGTGAATCTAAACATCGATCTCTCTAGGTCCATAAAAGGAGCACCCAAGGAGAGCAAACAGCAGGGGATTAAGGACTGAATCAGTAGACTGCTGGCAATGGATGACCTGATCCCTTAATCCATCTGTCTTTTTTATATGAGAATGCTATGCTAATTAGCCATGTAAATTGTTTCCCAATGACATTAATTTTGTGACTTTTATTATTCTGGGGTTTGACATTGTGATAAAAATAAACAACAGGAAATTTCCAATTTAGATACTTCTGATCATGATAAACTCAAATAAGGTTGCACTGTTGTGGGCAAATATACGTAAACAGCAACCTTAATCAGAAGTAGGAATAGGCAAAGAGGACTTCAGCTTGCTTTATAATCATTCCCTTTAGCTTCTAAAACATTACATTAAAACACTTGAAATGTAGAAACATAATTCACAGAGAACTTTTAGCAAATGCAATTTTCATTGCCCCATTTTCTTGGGAGAAAATCAAGACTTGAATATTAACATGGAAGAAGTAATGGAACAGATACTCGTGATGGGAAATCTTATTAGTAAACAAGAGCTGCATCTGAAAAAATATTGTCATTAAAAGCTATGTAGTAGTTAATTGAGTTTGATATGAAATTTAGTGTTGGAAAGTTAATGACTAATGCAGCTATTTCACAGAGCTTGGTTACTGCAGGCTCCATAATGATCTCCTTTTGCTTCATAGCAACAATGAAATTAACCTCTCTTTTGTCCTGCAGGTGTTGTATTCTGATAATGCATATCCTTTACAAGTATAGGCACATTATTTGCTTTGCATACAAATTAAAAAGAAAGTAGAATCAATATTAGAATAATGGAAATTTGGGGAATATTCTAATGCTAAAAACACTCAGAATCACAGCATAGTAAATCAAAATCCCCAAAACCAGTTTCTGGAAAGTGGCCTTAAAATAAGATTATCAATGCTTAAAAAAAGAGAGAGTGATGGTGAGCGATTTATGGATCATTTTGGATAATTTTTCAAATTTTTATTTTAGTATAAACAACTCATTAGCTAGCAGTATATTTTATTCATTAGTATAATATGCAACAGAGAAATGTTTATTATTTAACATCTCCTAAACAAATCTTCACTTAGAATTTTTGGGGATCTCTTATGAAACAAACATTATAATCCTATATTCTGATATTAGTGCCAAGAAAAGGGAGTATAGAGAGGGTTTGCTTTTCTCTTAGAAAAAATGTTTATAATGTTTTTTGTGAAAATATGTAGTCTATCTAAATAAATGTGTTATAGCTAGGAAATTAAAAAAAAAAAAACACCTCATTTCTATTAGTATTCTTTATTCATTTTTTTTTTTTCCTGAGGCTGGGGTTAAGTGACTTGCCCAGAGTCACACAGCTAGGAAGTGTTAAGTGTCTGAGAACAGATTTGAACTTGGGTCCTCCTGAATTCAAGGCTGGTGCTCTATGCACTGCGCCACCTAGCTGCCCCCTCTTTATTCAATTTCAATGAAAATCTCACTTCTCCTGTATTTCCACAATATTTCTCTATTACATGGGACTATATTTGCTTCTTATTCTGAATTTTCCTTTTAAATTATTGAATAAGCTGTTCTAATAAACTTCTTAATGAAAGAAACTTGTTGGAATAAAAAGAGGAAGATAGAACTTTCTAATTTTATTAAAAAAGATAGGATTTACTCTATGAAAATAATACCTTGTAGATTTAAAATGGTTTCTATCAGGTAGTTTCTCTTGATATAGAAAGACTGATTCAGTACTGATGTGGCCAGTAGGTCCAACTCTGGGCCTGAATTCAGAAAAATCTCACTTCAAATCCAGGCTAAGATACCTACTAACTGGCAAATCATTTTTATTCTGCTTATGTAGGTTTCATTATCTGTAAAATGTGAATTAAAGTAGCATCTAAATTTCCAAGGCCTTTGCCAAAGTAAAAAATATATATATATATATATTTGTAAAGTGTTTTGCAAACCTTAAATTCTATAAAGTACTACTAATATATTTTTCAAAGACTGATAATAAGACTTGCATATAAGATGCAAGATTTCACACATGTGTGACTATAAGATAAGCCTCTTTCTCTTAGGATGCATACTGTGCATTATGTTTATCAATAGTAAATGATTAATAATTCAATTGAAAAGAATTGGAATGAGTGAAATGAGAATAAATGAAAATTATGAACATTTTGTCTAGAGATGAATTGGACCCTTAACATATATTTCTGCTAAGTTTTAACCATTAGCAAAAATAGCTCTGCTGTTTATATTCCCAAGATAGCCTTCGTTTTCTTCCATAAATGATAACATAGGGGATACATTTGATAGTCTTAGTTATTATCTATTGGGTTTCGTATTTGTTATTTATCTCTAAAATCCAAAAGCAGAGTGGAATTTGAAGTTTAATAATAATCATTAATAATTTATAAAGTGCCCATTTCCAAAACAAAATCTGTGATGCTATAGACAATAATAAGCACAAATTAAACCAACTGGGCTCTCTGCCCAGAAAACCAGCCAAACAAACATACAGTGAGCAAAGAAATAGCATATATGAAGGGAGGGAGAAAAACATAAAAACAATGCATGAAATACTTAGAAACAAAACATACAGACAAAAGGTAGCATTCCAAGTGACAAGGGGAAATAAAACTATTTTGAAGCTAACTTTCCTGGCATCCTAACAATCCTGTAATAGCCACAAGTCATATTTTTTTTCAGATTATTTTTCAAACAGTACCCAAAGTACAGGGGTCCATTTTATGTGCATGGCTGACATATCTGAAGCTTTATTCTTACTCAGTTGGGGATTTCTTGTTCCTCTTTACTTTATGTCTCTAACTACTGGCTATTACACAGGACCATCCATTTTACCATTTCTTCAGTAGTCAATAAGGAATTGTGATACTACTAATGCTGAAGGAAATTTATTAATTATTTATTTTTTAGGTGTTTTACTCTTCATGACTCCATTTGAGGTTTCCTGGCAAAGTCACAGGAATGCTTTGTCATTTCCTTCTCCTGTTCATTTCAGATGAGGAATTGAAGCAAAAAGGGTTAAATGACTTGCCTAGGGTCACAGCTGGACAGACTTGAATACATGAAGGTGAGTCTTCTTGAATACAGGCTAGGAATTCTTTCCATTGGGACCTCTTGTTGCCCTGAAGGAAGACAAAAGGGCAAAACTTTATTTCTGATTTTCTGTAACATTCCCTATTCTACTACTGTATCTAGCTTCTTCAATCCCAGCTTTTTATCTCTAGGATTTTGTCCTTTAATTTATGAGTCCCATCTCTATACTAGTTTCTTTAAAGCTATTCCCAGGAAAACCTGAGCTTATTTTCCCTCTTGAAAGTGAATGAATTGTACTTCAAACTTTTATGTTCAGAGACCTATTATTAATATCTATTCTAGACTTTGTCTTTCATTGAGGGAACTAAGTAAAATGTTTTAAGAGCATATACACTTATGCACAGAAATATATCAGTTTCATCAGGATAGGAAGGACCCAGATGAGTAAATACTCTCAGTGTAGTTTATCATTTCTGCAACTTATAGTTTTATAGAGCCATGAGAGGTAACACATGCTTATCACATGATAAGTATCTCAATCTTTTTTTTTTTTTGACTCTGAGACCAATTATTTATTTATTAGACCACTCTTTTTCTTAGAGTCATCAGCACTATTAGTGATGATTAGCAATTGACTAAATTTATGGATTAAATAGCCTTTGATATGTAAACTTCAGAAACTTCATTTAACATCATGATTTATTTTTCACATATATATATATATGTATGTGCGTGTATACATATATGTGTGTGTATGTATATACACACACACATACGTGTTCCTACAAGAAAAAATATTGCATTATGAGTTACAGACATAAGGAATGGACGCAATTTTAGGCTCAAATTTATAAAGTAGGAATTGCTTTTATCCTGAAATCGCCAAAGCTGGTAAGTGAAAGAAATTATTTTCTGACTTTGAGAGCTACAATAGGGATAGCCAAAGCTTATAAATTCCTTGTCATGACATCACTCCAGAATTATGAGATTGCCTTTTGGTTGATATTGCTTAAACTAATGAACCACTTTCTTCAGACAGACATCACTTTGATAAACCAGCATATGCAGGAAGGTATATGACTATCATCAGGGGAAACATGGAGCCCAATGCGTATTTTGTTTCTTACCCCAATAAAAATTCTTTTAAATTATCAGGTCAAATCTCTTTTAGTGGAAAAGGGAATTGATGCTGTTAACTGGATAGACATTCTGCTGCTACAATCTGGATATGCAAATTTGCTTTCTATAAGCCATGTCCAGAATTTAAATTGCATATATTTTATAAAGTGTGGGGCTGGACATTAGGCCAGCCATTAGGAAATTCAGTAACCTTAAAAATGTTTTTTTCTTATAAGGAAGTAAGTTTTTAAGTGTTTTGATTATACTGGTGATGATAGGAATCTACAGCTTTTATCTATCAATCTATCTATTTATCTATCCATCAATCTATCAGTCAGTTGTCCTCAAACTTTTTAAATAGAGGGCCAATTCACTGCCCTTCAGACTGTTGGAGGGTGGAACTATAGTAAAAACAAAAACTCACACTCTGTCTCCGCCCCTCAGCCCATTTGCCATAACCTGTAGGGCAGCATAAACGTCCTCAGCGGGCTGCATCTGGCCCACGGGCCATAGTTTGAGAACTCCTGAATTTTATTTGTTTATTGCCATGAAAGCCTGGCTCCCAATGTCATCCACTTTCACTAATAGAGTAGCTCTTGATTTTAATTTTTGGTAGTCTAGAGAAACTAAAGACTACTTCCCAGGATGATATTTTAAATTTACAAAATAGATTAAGTAGGATTTCAAAAGATATTTTTTTATATTGAAATATACTTTTAAATTATGTATGTATATGCAATATAGATATGTGATCTATATGTAATTATTGTATAAATAGAAATTAATATTTCTTTTTTTTTCCTGAGGCTGGGGTTAAGTGACTTGCCCAGGGTCACACAGCTAGAAAGTATTAAGTGTCTGAGACCAGATTTGAACTTAGGTCCTCCTGAATTCAGGGCTGGTGCTCTATCCACTGTACCACTTAGCTACCCCGATATTAATATTTCTTTATCTAAATTCACACATCCTAGTTAAGACCTCCTGATTAAGATGCCTCTAGTTTTTTTGTTTGTTTGTTTGTTTGTTTGTTTGTTTGTTTGTTTTTTTTAATCTTCAGAGGAGTATCAACATATTTCATTGTAGAGTCCTTATAAATGAGTCAGGATGCCTAAAAAAGATAAAATTTTGACTTTACATTCAGGGGCAAATACTACATAGAGAAGTAAGAGCATCGTAATACACCTGTATTATAACACAATAATACATTTGTATTATGTAGGAAAGGCATTCGTTTTCTGTTTACAACTTGTTTTAATATAAAATGAGAGGGAAAGGCAGCAAACTTTCCTTAAATTGTTTTAAAGTATTTAACAATGGATCCATATAAAATGATAATTGTGACAAAAATTAAAACACAGTCTTTTGGACAAAGCATGTAGAAACAAACCAATAGGCATTCATTAATAAATGTCAATTAGGTTATAACAAAGATGGTGATGATGATGATGTTGATGTTGCTGAATGAGAGCAATAAGATGACGCTTAGGGAGATAAAATTTTGTTTTTAGGTAATATTTAGTAAATTGGAAAAAGTAATTTCCTAAAAGATAATTTGGTACTTCAGGATTATTCATTTAAACAATGCGATTTACAACAAGAAAATGTTTGTCTTCCCTTTTCCTTATTTAACCATAATTAATCAAATTAATAATCAGAAAATGACTGTCCAACCAAATAAAAACTGGAATAAAACCTTGGCCAATTTAACTAGTACTATTGTTAACCTTAAAATCTGATCTGATGTAAATGTTGAAAACTTTAGCTCTAGAGTAATTTGCACAGAAGATATGAATGGAAGAATATTATACTTTTGGTAAATGTGTGTGTGTGTGAATTCATCCCTGATGCATAGCAATATTTTGTGTTATCTTAATCATTTTTGGCAGGTGGCTATAGTGATCCTCAAAATTGACTACTTAGAGGCTATGTGGCACTGGAAAGTCTATAAGTTACCAGGGTTGGTATACTGCACTACTTACTCTCTATTTGATTTTGAGTAAGTCAGTCTTTCTAGACTTCAGTTTGCTTATTGTTGAAGTATGTAAATATTACTTTTTGGTGTTGTTCAGTTGTTTCAGTCATATCCAACCCTTTGTCATCTCACTTGGGGTATTCTTGGATAAGATGCTGGAGTGGTTTGCCATTTCCTTTTACCATTCATTTTATAGAAGAGGAAACTTTGGCAAACAGGATTAAGTAACTTGTCCAGGGTCACAAAGGTAGTAAATATCTGAGGCCAGATTTCATTTTAGGACAGTAAGTTTTCCTGATTACAGTCTGTGTCTCCTAGAAGTTGCCTTTTCAAGATAATTGTTTTCTCTTGTAATATTAAGAACTTTTGTTTTTCTGCTTACAATCATTTTGAGGAAGTGGAGATTAAACATGACAGATTAAAGGTAGCAACTTGCTGACCTCATCCCCAAATGCTTAAAATTCTTTAAAGACTCTAAACACATTTTAGAGCATTAGATATAGAACATTTCCAGCTGAAGACCTTAGGTAAACAGGAAATGTCTGTGCACTAAAGTGGAAGTCCAGGAGATAGTCATAGTATGGATTGTGTCAGTCGAGACCTAGCTCCTGCCCCAGTCCTGACTTCAGCAACAACAAAGCAGGAACAAGTGTAGAGACTTCTGCCTCAGTACCAACAGGAGTGGCTTCCAGACTTCTAAGCCATGAGATACCAAAGATGATTTGAAAGGTTAACAGAAAAAGGTTCTACAGCCAACCCTGAGAGCAGCCCCTCTCTGACCCCACTTCCTGCATTACAGGAGTGGGCATGACACTGACAGCTTCCAAAATCCTCAGTTCACAGGAGGTCTATTTACTAGCACTAAGGAAGAACTCCATTGCTTTAGCACACTAGTTCTTACAGCTACAGAAGGGCAGGGACACACTTAATAATCCTAGAGCAAAAAAAGAATGCTTGTGATCAGGTCACTTCTCTAAAAACAGCTACATAAAACCCTTGAGGTTTAGGACAGTGCATCCTCCATACTAGAAACAGAGCCCTACTTTAACAAAGTGCTAAAAACTGAAGAATAACCTATAAAATTGAGCAGGCAATAGGAAAAGTTTTTGTCATAGAAAATTACTATGGTGACAAGGAAGATTAAAATACACTCAGAAGATAACAGAGTCAACATCAAAAGTTAGAGTTCAGGAGAAGCATAAGAAGGTAATAATAAAAAAATGATATCATAAGGGACTTAATAATGTTTATCTGTTTACATTCCTATATGGGAGGATGATACTTGCAACTCATACACGTCATTAGAACTTTATTATTATTATAGCAATTTGAAGGAAAATGCCCACAAGTATGAAGTGAATGTAAAGGGATAAAACCTAAAAACAAATATGAAATTAAAGTTAGAGAGTGTGCTGGGAGAAAAGGAAAGGGAGAAGTGGAATGGTTACAATTAGCTGAAATAAAAAGAGGCAAGAAAAAAACTTTTACAACGGAGAGGAAAAAGGGCAGAAGAAGGTGAGTGAGGGAATATTACTCCCATTAGAATTGACTCAAAGAGGAAATAACATACTCACACAATATTGGTATTAGAAATCTGTCTTACTTTGGAGGAAAGTAGGAAGGAGAATGAGGAGGATGATAGAATAGAGGCATGTTTGGGGATGTAGTGATCTGTATCAAAACACTTTCAAGAAGAGACAAGATGAAAGCAGAGAGAAAATAGAATCAATGGGGGGGAAATATAGTTAGTAATAGTAATTATAAAAAGAATTTTGAAGCAAGTTTCTCTGATAAGGCTTCATTTTGCAAACATAGAAGGAACTGAATCTGATTTATTTTTTAAAAAGTTATGGCACAATTGATAAATGATTAAAAGATATGATTTATTACTAATGGGTTATAAAATCATGCCACTACTAGGCATGAATCTTAAAAGAAGTTTAAAAAGAAAGAAAAAGGAAAAGGACTCATATGTGCAAAAATATTTATAGCAGTTCTCTTATCAGAGAAAAATAAAATGGAAACTGAGGGGATGTCCATTTTGGGAGGAATGGCTGAATATATTATAGTATTTTGTTATGATAGAATTTTTTTTTCTGTGGGAAATGATGAATAGGATGCTTTCAGAAAAAAAAAACACATGAACATAAACAAAATGATATGTACCATGGACAAAGTATTAGCAATGTTCTGGCATGACCATCTGTGAATGACTTTACTATTCTTAGCAATACAGTGATTCATAACTACCTTGAAAGAATTATGATGAAAACTTCTATCCATATCCAGAGAAAGAACTGATTGTATCTGAAGACAGATTGAAACATTCTCTGTCTTTCTCTGTTTCTCTGACTCTGTCTGTGTCTCTGAATCTGCCTCTGTCTCTGTCTCTATTTCTGTCTGTCTCTGTCCCTTTGCCTTTCTATCAGTCTGTCTGTCTCTTACTAATTTTTTCTTGAATTTTTTAAGGGGAAGATTTATGTTTTCTTTTTCCACAGCATTACTTTTATGGAAGTATTTTGCATAATTTCATATATGCTTGCTTAATGAAACCTGGGAGTAAAGCTAAGGGAGAGAATCTACAACTCAAAGTTTTAAAAACAAATGTAAAATGTTTTTAAATGTAACTGGGGGGAAATAAAAATATATTAAATTAAAAAAAATAAAATCATCATAAGAAAAGGCCCATAGGCTTCACTAGTCTGCCAAAGGTGTCCTAAATGCAAACAAAAGGTTGTGACCCCCAAACATAATGAAGAATTTTAATTTCCTTTTAAATGTTTCCTCATAAAACAGAAACGTCAGCGACAAAACAAACAAACAAACAAAAAAAAACCAAGAAAAAAAATGGGATATATATTTTTCCCACGAGGGCTGATGATGACTTGTAATATAAGAAGGAAAGAAAACCAATTATCTAATAAATCATGATAACTAATATATATATATATATATATTCATATTTATTATATATATTTTAAGAAGATAGATATAAATACATATGTTCTCATGTATCTGTTATTTATCTATACATACATGGAAATATATCCCTATCTCTATCTATCATCTATCTAATTATCTATCTATCACTTGATCCTCATAACAATTGAAGGTAGGTGCTCATTTCAGAAATTAGAAAACTGAGGTGATGGAGACAAAGTAACTTGTCCAGGGTCACATAAATAGTTAGTGTCCAAGGCTGGTTAAGAACCACAATGACTACTTACTTACCTCAAAGACCATTTTGAACTGAAAAATAGCAGAATTATAGTAATTCTCATTCTTTATTTAACAACTCCACTATCCCATTTCTCCTTTTGATTGATCCTAAAAAATAATGTTGGGAAATGCCTTCCTCATTGGATATAAGTCTTGAATAGAGGCATGAGGAGGAAGTAGCAATTTGTATCCTTGCTTTAAAATCACACAATTTTCATAATGTAATTTTTATACATGCATTATTTTATAGAGTCACATGCACCATGTAGATAGATTCAATTATTTCTAAATATACTAAATGGCAAGTCCAATTCACTAATTACATTTTTGGATGGCTTTGAGCTCTGTAGAAGAAAGACATTAGAGAAATGTAAAATAAATAGCAATAAGTAATAACTGCAATAACTGCAAAGATGATCATCATCACAATAAGAGGCCCTTCCTATATGCTAAAATGAAATGAGAAGTCGTATTACTACTCACAACTTGATGTCTGGGGAAAACAAATCCCCCAAATCCAGTAAATTTAGATATTATCTAAAGGACTTTCAATGAACCTGAATAAAAAAAATTACAAAGCATTTTATTTCACACAGTCCTTACCTTTAGTACTAAACAGAAGTATCAAACAAGCCACAGGAGGGCCACATATAAGCCACAGAAATCCTGAATTCAGTTGGAACCAAATTAAAATGTAATTGAAAAAATATTTTTTTAAATAAGTAGACATGCAAGAAAACTAAAACAATATGCAGACTACCAGGGATCTTTATGTACATATTAGTGGCCCCGATTTTATTTGACTTTCATACCATGAGACTTAAAAAAATTCTATCTTCTTTTTCTCAAAAGAGAATAGAAAAGGAAAGAATGAACAGGATAATGATGCTAGATTAGACTAAATCTCAGAAAAACTTCCATCTAATACCTAAGTACTTATTTAATAACTTTGAAAATTATGATATAAAGAAAGGGTTATGAAAAGACATGATAAATATTCCATAGAAAGGAAATGTCTGGTTATTTTTCTATGAATATTATCCAGATATCACTCATCTATTTAAACACCTTTAGGTGGTCCTCACTGCCAGTCAAATAAAACATAAACTCCTGATTCAGGCATCCAAGTCTTTCAACAAAAGACCTCTAGTCTACCTATCTGTTATATTATTTCACTTCATCTATTTAAATTGTACCTCACCTCTCACCACTTTCATTCTTCTCTCATCTATCTGTGTTTGATTATGCCATGCCCAACAGAGTCCCCATTCCTTTCTCTATCCATTTAAGTAAATATACATTCTTTCAAAGTTCAATTCTGACTTTGCAAGCCAGAAGTAGAAAGTCATTTCCTTCGTGAATACTTCTCTGCTTCTAATGACTATGTTATTCCCCCATGCAATAAACTTCAGTAACTTCCTATTATCTTGTGGACCAAATAAAAAAGGCTCTATGTTGTTTTTAGAATTTTGTAGCCTCATCCTTTCTTACCTTTCCAGATTTCTTTTACCTTAATCTCCCCTACATATTCTGAAATATAGTGACAGTATCCTCTTTGCTGTTCCTCACACCAGAATTCCATCCCTCAAATTGAAGCATTTGCACTCATTATCTCCCATTCCTGAAATAGTTACCAGCTTTAGATTCACATCTGACTTCCCTGCTTTTCTTCAGGGCTCACTAAGGTCCCATTTTTAAAAGAAGCCTTTTCCATTCTTCCTTAATCTTAAATAATTCTCTCTGAAATTATTACAATTTACCACACTACACACAGATATTATGTGTGAATGTAATCTATCTATCTATCTATCTATCTATCTATCTATCTATCTATCTATTATATGTTTGTATACACCCATACATATATATATGTATGTATATATACACATATATATACATACATATATATACATATACATACTTGTGTCTATCTGTCTATCTGTCTATCTTCTGTCTATCATTTGTCCATAGCTTTTTGCATAGTATTTCCTCATTTTACAAAAAGCTACTTGACAATAGGGTTTTTTTTTTGCTTTCCTAGTGCATAATTTATGATAGATATTTATAAATATTTATTAATTGACTATCTTAAAATTGTTTTTGAATTTTTCTTGTATATGTTTTCTTTAATTTATCTTATTCTACCTTGTATAAGTTATTTATATACTCCTCATCAGATTGTAGGTTCCTTGCCCTATGTATCTTTGTGTTTCAGAACCAACAAAAGTGCCTTGAAAATTTTAAGCATTTGAAAAATATTTGTGAATTGAATGATGGCTTTTTAAATTTTATGTTATTTTTTGTATTTATAGTTTTTTTTTTCTGAAAAAAATGTGACTTTTAAATAAACAGGAGCTAAAATATATCTTCTACAGTTATAATTTTGTGGATTGACAATTTATCTTCATAATGATGATGATCAAAGAACCTGAAGTAAATTCTCACTAGTCAAAGGAGATTAAAGTCTCTAGTCTTGGTGCTAAATAGATATTGTATTCTGATTCTTTGATGCTGGCTAAATTAAAGCTTTCATCTAGTCTGTGATATACAGTGGGACATATATGCTACAGAGTTCATCCATTAGTAATTCTTTTCTAAAGTTAAGGAAAATGGCCTTTGAAATATTTAAGAATTAAACAAAAGAAAGAGAGCAGGATTCATTGCTCTTGGGAAGTTACAGAGTTATTTTAATTACCACAAGCTTTCCCTTTATTATTATTACTGCCATCAAAGAATATTTATTAAGTTTATACTATATTATATACTGGGCAGCTACATGGCACAGTGGACTTAGGTTTAGAAATAGCTCATTTCAATTTCAGCCTTAGACACTAACTGCATGATCTTAGACCAGTTTCTTCATGTGTAGAATGATCTGGAGAAGGAAATGTTAAGCCACTTAGCATCTTTGCCAATGGAACTCCAACTAGGATCAGAAAGAGTTGGACACACCTGAAGAATATCAGATATTTTATACTCTGCCATGTACTATGCTTAGCCCTAGATTTATAAAGAAAGGTTGAGCCTCCCCTCAAGGAACTCACATTTTATTGGTGGAGACAACATGCAAATAATTTTATGCATACAAGATGACTTAGGAGAAAAGCATTACCTGTATATACAGGGATGAAGAAAAGGACCAGGAAAGATTTCTTGCAAAAAATAGGGGTTAAGCTGAATTTTTTAAGAGGAAAGGAGAAAGAACATCCCAGTTACCAGGAAAATCAGTGCAGAATCAAGGGTCAGGATTATGGAATATTATGTGTGGGGAATAGAAAAAAAGGTCAGATCTTAGCTAGATCTTAGAGTTAGTAAAGGAAAATGAAGTATAAGATGACTGGAAAGGTAGAAAAGAAACAGGTTATGAAGGCATTTAAAAATCAGGATATTTGGAATTAGATTTCAATATATATCACAATCAATTACTCAATCACTTTGGGTCTCAGTTCCCTCATTTATAAAATGAATACTAGATGAGATGAACTTAAATGTTTTTTTTTCAAATTCCAAAGATAGATAGATAGATAGATAGATAGATAGATAGATAGATAGACAGACTAAATAATGTATATAGGTATCACAAATTTGTATGGGAATTTCCTGACATAATCATGAATTTCACTTTCTTCAGGACTGCCTTTTTTATAAAATGGGAATAAAATTGTCATTGCCCTGGTGAACTAAGACAAGTAATAGTTTCCATTGTTTGGATGTGGTTGTTATTAAATCTCATTTATGTCCACAGTTTGTGTCTTCATTTGGAGGTTTTCTAGGCAAAAAATACTTCAGTTTTTTGTCACTCTTTCTCCAGTTTATTTTACAGATTAGGAAACTGAGGCAAGTAGAATTAAGTGACTTGCTCAGAATCACACAACTAATAAGTGACTTGCTCAGAATCACACAACTAATAAGTGAATAACTAAATTTAAACTCAGCTATTCTTAAGTAAAGGCCCAGTACTCTACTGCATCACCTAAGGTGACTTGTTTTTGGTTTTGTGTTTTTTGTGTTTTTTTTTTGTTGTTGTTGTTGTTGTTTGTTGTTTTAGGTTTTAGAAAAGAATAATGATGGCTTTTAATTTAAAAAATGCTGAATTGATAAAACACTAAAATAATAGAAAGTTAATCCATTCATATATTATCCAAAACAGATTCAAATTTGCAGTGTTGTTTTAATAGTCTTTTTATTTTTATTTTTTTCAACTTCCCCATGAAATCTGGTTGTATTTCCCAATATCACCTGAATGGTCTCTTATCTGAGATTTTAGGCAATCCTCTTTGATTTCTTCACCAATTACATATATAGCTCTTAGGAGCAATAACAGATTCTAATGAATTGTGTCTTGGAGTTAGTATAATTGGAAAGAATTAAAAATGTGCCAAAGTGCTTCCAAAGCATAATTCAAATATATTAACACTATACAGTATTCCCAATAATTATTTATGATGAGTTAAAAATTATCAGAAAGAGAATACTGAAAAGCTTTTTCTCTCATCCTTATTTCTGAAACATTTATATCTGACTTAGTCTCTGCGGTTTCAAAGTCCAATGTCCTGCAGCAAATGTTGCTAGCAATACTGAATACTTTCAATTAGTAGTTCTCTACTTCTCTGGTCGCTAAGCAACTGACCTGTGGTGAAGAATACATAATGATCTTCTGCATAGCCAACTTGAGTGGCAGAACATGTAGGCTTTAGAAGTTCTATTTGCTCTCTAGTGCTGATGGTACTGTAGCCTGTAAATTACATGGCATTTTTAAAATATTTGCTTTGATATAATACACTTAGAGAGTAAAATGAACAGTAAAAAAAAGTGAGGATTCACATCACATATAAAAACATCATCTTTTGCCTTTTATGTTCAACATCATCTTGTTTTTCTAGAGAAGCATTCGGCTTTATATGCTTAACATAATATAAAATTATATTACACAGAGTATGTAGGTTAATCATTAATGAATACATAAGTCAGTAGAATAGTAAGGATGGTATAAAAGATGAGGAAAGAACAACTGGTAGATAAATAATGCCCCTGTGCATGTGTAGAAAAACACATAATGGAAAAATGCAAATATAAAACTATGAAATGAGTTCAAACTGAGAAATATGTGCCTATTTAGTCATGTGCTCCTAAATGTCTACAAGTGAAATATGTCAATGGGAATTAGCAAGAAAATGTGTACTTTACTCTTTCATACTTTTCATTCACCACATTAAACAGACTTTATAAATGAGATATGATTCCATAGAATTCCAAGTACACAGAGTCATCATAAATTAACTGAAAAGCATAGGTATATTTGATGTAACCTATATCAAGATAGAGATTTTTAGAAGGGAGACCAGGCTTTTCTATATTTGCAGTTTGTTTGGATTATACATTTAATTGTCATATCCACTTTAAACTTGAGTTGTTGCTGGTCTTACCTTTAGGTATCTATTTTGATTCTATATATAGAGGGATGAAAAGGGGAGAGGAGTAGAGCAGGGGAAGGGCTGAAAGGAGAGGGGAGAGGAGAGGAGAAGAGAAGAGAAGGAGGGAAAGAGGGAAAGAGAACAAGAGAGATGATAGGATAGGAAGGTGGAGGAAAGAAAAATAATGAA